>NC_053026.1:356557981-356838528 GCF_003073215.2 Triticum urartu
ACAAAGCTCGGGTTGATAAGGCTTGAGGATAAGACTGTTGCAGTAAGCCTTCCTGCTCAAAGCGTCAGCAATCACATTGGCCTTGCCTAGAGTATACTCAATACTCGGATTATACTCTTGAATCATTTCGACCCATCGAGTTTGCCTGAGGTTGAGATTAGGCTGAGTGAAGATGTACTTGAGACTCTTGTGATCAGTGAAAATGTCCACTTTTCTTCCCAATAGAAGATGTCTCCAAGTCAAAAGAGCATGCACAACTGCCACCAACTCGAGATCATGAGTGGGGTAGTTCTTCTCATTAGGCTTCAACTGGCGAGAGGTATAAGCAACAACTTTCTTCTCTTGCATCAATACTGCGCCAAGACCTTGGAGAGAGGCATCACAAAAGACCTCGTACGGCTTGGATTCATCAGGCGGAGTCAGAACTGGAGCAGTGATCAACTTCTCTTTCAAAGTGTTGAAACCAATATCGCACTCCGGAGACCAAACGTACTTGACGTGCTTCTGAAGAAGATTTGAGAGAGGCTTTGCGATCTTAGAAAAGTTTTCAACGAATCTACGGCAATAGCTTGCGAGACCGAGAAAACTGCGGAGTTGCTTCACGTTCTGAGGAGGTTCCCAATTCATAATTGCAGACACCTTCTCAGGATTCACGGCAATGCCCTTGGCAGAGATGATATGACCAAGATAAAGAACCTCATCAAGCCAAAATTCACACTTGGAGAACTTGGCATAGAACTGATGTTCCCTGAGCTTATCGAGAACCAAACGCAAGTGTTTGGCATGATCTTCCTTGTTCTTTGAGAAAACCAGAATGTCGTCGAGATAGACCAAAACGAAGTCATTGGTGTAGGCGTTGAAGATGAAGTTCATCGTTCGAGAGAACGTCGGAGGAGCGTTGGCGAGGCCAAAAGACATGACAGTGTATTCATATGAACCAAAACTTGTTCTGAATGCTGTCTTGGGAATATGTTCTTCACGAATGTGAATCTGGTGATAACCCATACGGAGATCAAGCTTGGAGAATACTTGGGCACCTTTGAGTTGTTCGAACAGCTCATTGATGTTGGGAAGTGGATATTTGTTCTTGATGGTCTTCTTGTTCACTGGACGGTAATCAACACAAAGTCGGTCCGTTCCATCCTTCTTCTTCACAAAAAGAACACCACAACCCCACGGAGAAGAACTAGGCCGGATGAGACCCATTTTGTCTTGCATATCGAGTTGCTTCTTCAGCTCCTTCAACTCTTCAGGTCCGAGCTTGTAAGGACGCTTGCACACAGGTTCCGTGCCAGGCTCAAGATCAATAACGAATTCAACTGGCCGGTGCGGAGGCATTCCTGGGAGCTCTTCTGGAAAGACGTCTTGATATTCGCAAACGACTGGAATTTGCGAGATAGCGTCCAATTCACCCTTCTCATTGAGAGAAAACAGACAGATAGTATTATCCCGAGCGGCAAAGACAATCACATCCTCAGACGAATGAGTCAATTGAATCTGCCTGGCAGCGCAATCAAGATGTGCCTTGTGCTTAGAAAGCCAATCCATTCCGAGAATAAGATCAATATCCGAGTTACCAAGAACAATTGGGGAAGAAAGGAACTTGTAGTCACCCAATGTGATAGTAACCTCCGGGACGCAGGTGTTAGCTGTCATCTGCTTGCCCGGTGACACAATTTGCAAGGAACTTTGCAGATACTGATAATCACACTCATACTTTGATGCAAAAGGTTTGGAAATGAAGCAATGTGATGCACCCGTGTCAAAAAGAACTTTTGCAGGAATATCATTAACAGGAAGGTTACCCATGATCACATCTGACGAGTCCTCTGCCTGAGCTGCATTCATCAAATTGACCTTGGCATGCTTGGGGTTATGCTTGACGACAGCTATACTTGCCGATCTGACAGGAGGAGGAGGAGGAAGACGCCTCTGGTTGAGACATTTGTTGGCATAGTGACCCTTCTGTTGGCACTTGTTGCACGTGACCTCTGAAAGCGGACGGTGATATGGAGCACTCGATCTTGGAGCTTGAGACGAAGTCTTGTTCTGAAAGCCAGGGTTGGGTGGGTGGGAAGAACCACTGCCACCTTTGCTCTTCTGCTGATACGGCTGATGGAACGAAGGAGGAGGAAGCCAATACTTCTGCTGCTTGGCCACTTGAGTAGAGGAAGAAGGAGTAACATCTCTGACTCGCTTCTTGGAAGCATCACACCTCAACTGAGCAGCCTCTTGCTTCAGTGCCATGTTGTAGAACTTATCGTATCTCAAGGGCTCAAAGAGAACAAGAGCGAGCTGAATTTCTTCTCTGAGACCACCCCTGAACTGATATATCATGCTCTTCTCATCAGGGACATCTTGCTTAGCAAAGCGAGCGAGCTTCTGGAACAACTTGTTGTAGTCATAGACAGATAAAGAGCCTTGCTTTAGGTTGCGGAATTCCTCACGCTTGCTTTCAACCACGCTCTGGGGAATATGATGAGCTCGGAAATCTCGACGGAAATCATCCCAAGTGATAACACGTCCACCTCTAGAGTCCTTGTACTGCTGGAACCATTCTGCAGCTTGATCTTTGAGTTGGAAGGAAGTGAACTTCACAAAGTCCTCAGGCCTGACGTTACTGCACTCGAAATGCTTGCACAGATCCACAAGCCAATCGTCAGCATCGGTTGCCTCAACACAATTGCTGAAAGTCTTTGGCCCGTTAGCAAGGAACTGGTTGAGTGTAGCAAAGTGACTCTGATTGCTGCCTTGATTCCCTTGACTGCCTTGATTGCGCTCTTGAGGAATTTGCATGATCAGCTGTGTGTTTGCATTGGTTGCGGCCATCACAGCTTGCCATGCCTCTGGAGGAGGTGGTGGTGGTGGCGGATCAGGATTCGGAGTCGTCCGCGTAGGAGGAGCCATCCTGAAGAGGTTGACCACCATTAGCACATTGATAGATAAAATATTGAAGCTGATTCCAACGGAATGAAAATTGCAACATATAGTCTTCACATCCGAACAAAATGAACAAATGCATTCCTCTTGAAATGGTCACATATCCATAAATTGAGAAGCCACGTAGAATTAAGGTAGAGAAATAAATCAACAAGGTACGGATCAAGAACGAATAATCGGTAAGAAATCCCAATCTCAAACCAATATCCGTGGAAGAAGAACTAGAGCTACTAGAATTCCCACCTATGAAACTCCCGAAACTTTCCGGTTATGCAATCAGGTGTTGGGGATACAGGGGAAGCATAATATCTCACCCAAACTAGCAAATCCTACATCCAGCTGTATCCATCCTTCAACACATAACCAAGAAACCTTCGGAAACCATCTACCTCAACCTTCGAAAAGCATCCGTTATACAAGTTATGGCGATACTCCCGAACTCCCGCCCCAGTACTGGGTGGCGTCGAGGTTATCTCACCAACGAACTGCACAAAAGAGATTTTCGATGTCGGCGTACTAGACTCAGGTATTCCAGAACTGCAACGATAAAATTATGATGACAACACCTCAGAGCTCAACTCCCCGGGACACTTCCACTAAACCCCTGACAGGAGGCACCAAGTCAATGTTCTCATCATAAAACCATCGGAACGATTCCAAGATACCCGCGTGATCCTAAAATTTTTTTTAGTGAAATTTGAGAAGAGAAGAGTCAAAACTCTACGTCAGGATGACTTACCAGAGCGATGAGGAGACTGGGAAGTAAAAAGAATTCCTAATCTCTCTGATATATAATTCCTAAATGACTCAAAACATTTTTCTAGACACAACTCGACCGCTAAAAACGATCAAGCAACTGGGCTCCTAAGGTCGGGGAAGGCTCTGATACCAACTTGTAACACCCTCGATGCGACTATAGCTCCCACGTGTCGAGGCACGACTTAGAGACATAATCGCATTGAAGGCATATGTCGCAAGTTAGGCAATCTTCACAACATCCCATGTAATATAAATAATGAAGGGGAAAATAACATAGTTGGCTTACACTCGCCACGTCAATCAAGTACATTAATAACATTACATCATCCAAACACTCATGGCCCGACTACGGCGCCAAAATAAAAGAGAACCCAACATGCGACACGGTCCCAATCACCCCCAACTAGGCACCACTACTGATCATCGGGAAAGGAAACATAGTATCGTTGAGAGTCTTCGTCGAACTCCCACCTGAGCTCGTACGCGTCTCCTGGAGCGGAATCATCAGGCCCTGCATCTGGTGTAATAGTAATCTGTGAGCCACAGGGACTCAGCAATCTCGCACCCTCGCGATCAAGACTATTTGAGCTTGTAGGTATGGCAAGGTAAAACATGAGTGGAGCAGCAGCAAGTGACTAGCAAATATGGTGGCTAACTTATTCGCAAAAGAGAGCGAGAAGAGGAGGCAAAGCGCGAGCGAGAAACTAGAGAGCAACCTACGCAAACATTACTCCGACACCGTGTCCACTTCCTGGACTCCGCCGAGAAGAGGCCATCACGGTAACACACTCAGTTGATTCATTTTAATTAATTAAGGTTCAAGTTATCTACAACCGGACATTAACAAATTCCCATCTGCCCATAACCGCGGGCATGGCTTTCGAAAGTTCAATCCCTGCAGGGGAGTCCCAACTTAGCCCATGACAAGCTCTCACGGTCACGAAGGAATAGACCTCCTCCCAAGACGTTCCGATCAGACTCGGTATCTCGGTAACTCAAGACACTTCGACAGGTTAAAACAAGACCAGCAACACCACCCGAATGTGCCGACAAATCCCGATAGGAGCTGCACATATCTCTTTCTCAGGGCACACTCAGATGAGCGCTCCATACAACTAAAACCAAACCTCGAGTTTCCCCGAGGGGGCGCTGCACAGGACTCTAGTTTGGACCAACACTCAGAGGAGCACTGGCCCGGGGGGGTTTAAAATAAGATGACCCGCGGGCTCCGGAAACCTGAGGGAAAAGAGGCTAGGTGACAAATGGTAAGACCAAGTTTGGGCATTGCTGGACAAGCTTTAATCAAGGTGAACTATCAAGGGGTTCCCATTATAACCCAGCCACGTAAGGAACGCAAAATCCGGGAACATAACACCGATATGACGGAAACTAGGGCGGCAAGAGTGGAACAAAACACTACGCGAGAGGCCGAGCCTTCCACCCTTTACCAAGTATATAGGTGCATTAAGATAACATGGCAATATAATGATATCCCAACAAGTAAATAAAAGATGTTCCAATAAGGAACGGCCTCCAATCTTCACCTGCAACTAGCAACACTATAAGAGGGGCTGAGCAAAGCGGTAACATAGCCAATCAACGGTTTGCTAGGACAATGGTGGGTTAGAGGTTTGACATGGCAATTTGGGAGGCTTGCAAGCAAGTGGTAGGCATCGTAGCAATGGCATAGCAAAAGAGCGAGCAAACTAGCATAGCAAAGATAGTAGTGATTTCGAGGGTATGATCATCTTGCCTGCACAGTTGTCAGAGTTGACTGGATCCTCAAAAGCAAACTCAACGGGCTCCTCGTTAGCGAACTCGTCTCCCAGCTCTACCCAAACAAGACAAACAAGCAACAAGGATACAATCAACCACGTGCAAACTCAAACAACACGATGCAAAGATGATATGCTGTGCGGGATGCGATGCGGGATGCAACATGCAACATGCAAGATATGACAGGAAATGCATGAACCTGGCTTCAACTTGGAATTCCAAGTGTGCCAATGTAAAGATGAGATGAAACCGCTTGAAAACGATATCAAGAACGCCGGAATCGGAGTTACGGTTTGGAAATGGCAAGCGATTCAAAAACGACACCGGTCTGCGATTTACAGCAAGTAGGCATCTAAAAGCAACGAAATGAACATGCTACAGCACCCAAACATGACAAAAAAATACATGGCACGGATGCACACAAGATTCTTAACAAAAGTCTAGCACTGAGCTACGGCCAAATCATCCATTAACAGCATCAAACAAGCATGGCAAAAACGCAAATGGTAAAACAGATCTCAGACTTAGTGAAATTAAAACTTGTCTGGAATTTCAGATCATATAGCCCTCTTCGGAGCAACGAAACGACATGCTACAGGACCTGAACATGACAAAGAAAGACATGGAATGGAGCTACTCAACAAGATTAACAAAAGTCCCTTAGTGACCTTGAGCCAAAAGGGATCACAAAATATACTAACAAGCACACGAACATAGCAAAAACATAATCAGTTTTCAGACTTAGTGAAAACTGGGACATGTTGAAACATAACTCACGAAGGCATGTTTACGAGCTCGATGCACTCACCACAGTGCAAGTCATGGCAAGACAAGCATACATCCATCAAGAAGGCACAAAATACAAGCTAGACATGGCAATAACAATGGCATAGCATGCACGGATCAACTACAATAACATCGGCAAAATCGCAAACAAGTTGACGATCTGCCCAGATTCACAACGAAGCAAAAGTAGAGCTCGATTGACTCAAGCTAGGTTGTTCCATAATTGCAAACAAAGACATGGACGGATAGAGCACTACAATATTAACAAAACTCCCTTACTGATCATTCTCAAAAGAGACACGGATCACTAGGAAACAACAGAAACATATGGCATCATGAGATAAACAATCCCAGGACTTGGTGAAATCACTAAGTCCCTGAAACAGAATTAGCAAGTGCACCACTTTGCAAGCTTGCACAAGTCACCACACACATCCTAAAAATACATGGGTTGCACCTCTGGAAAGATGACAAAACCCTTAACAAAACATATGAAGAACTCACGGGCATATCATGCACACATTAATCATGGCAAAAATGACAAAAGTGCTAAACGGAGTAGCAGATGTGACAATTAACTCAAGTAGCCCTCTTCTAACAACATTTTGGGCATCAAGATTTGCTCAAATGAAAATGATGCAATGGAATTAAATAATGTAATCTCTGAGATGAACATTTTGATATGCTATACGCCCAAATCGGAGCTACGGATGCACAGTTACGGAGCCGCGAACAGGAGCATATGGATCAAGAATTTCGGGACTTGGTAAAAAAATCAACCTCTCCTAGGGTTTACTGTAGCTCCGATCCAGATCTGGATCGCACGGAGCCTGAGGTGGCGGCGGCACTGTTCACGGCCGGAGCCGAGGTCGCCGGCGATGGTGTTGTGGTGGCCGGAGTAGAGAGAGGAGAGGCCGGGCCGGGGCCGGCGGCGGCCGGAGGCGGCGGCGGCGGCGGCGCGAGGCGGCGGCGGCGGCGCGAGGCGGCAGCGGCGGGGGACCGCAGTGGCGGCGGCGGCCCGTGCGGTGGCGGCGGGCGGCGGGGCGTGGCGCGAGGCGGCGGAGCGAGGTGGC
Organism: Triticum urartu; assembly: GCF_003073215.2. Taxonomy (NCBI): domain Eukaryota; kingdom Viridiplantae; phylum Streptophyta; class Magnoliopsida; order Poales; family Poaceae; genus Triticum; species Triticum urartu. The sequence continues at coordinate 356,565,316 of NC_053026.1, forward strand.
AGGTGGCGGGGCGCGCGTGGGCCTCGGAGGCCCGGCTCGGGCCTCCCGGGCCGGTGGTGGGAGGCGGCGGCGAGCTGACAGGTGGCGGGCGTGGAGTGGCTGGCGGTGGCGGCGGACGTTGTCCGACTCCGCCCGGACACGTCCGGCGGCGCGAGAAGGAGCGGATCTAGGGTTTCAGGGAGGGGGATCCGGAATTTGGAATGGGGGTGCTATTTATAGGCATAGAGGGAGCTAGGAGAGTCCAAATGAGGTGCGGTTTTCGGCCACGCGATCGTGATCAAACGCTCTCGGACATGGAGCAGAGTTAGGTGGGTTGTGGGCCAAATTGGAGGGGTGTTGGGCTGCAACACACACGAGGCCTTTTCGGTCCCTCGGTTAACCGTTGGAGTACCAAACGAAGTCCAAATGGTACGAAACTTGACAGGCGGTCCACCGGTACTAAACCAAGGCCGCTTGGCAAGTCTTGGTCCAATCCGGAAATGTTTAATCCCCACACACGAAAGAAAGCTAGAAATGACCACCGGAGGAGAACGAAGCACCGGAATGCAAAACGGACAACGGGGAAAATGCTGAATGCAAGAGATGAACACGTATGCAAATGCAATGCACATGATGACATGATATGAGATGCATGACAACGTCAACAACACACGGAGACAAAACCCGAACCCGAGGAAATAAATACAACTTAACGCCGGAAACGGCAAGAGTTGGAGTGCAAATAGGGAAAGTTACATCCGGGGTGTTACATTATCCCTTTCTTATTCAGTACATGAGATTGTGTTAGGACCCCGATCCTAAGCCACATCGATCTAGCATGTAACACATCATATTGCTTTGTGGCGTCACGCACGGTGTTCCCAGGGGTGCCACCTTACCTAGCCCGGGACCGTTTGTGCCTTTTGGCTCATGTGTATGATAGTGTCGCTAGCATCCATATGACAGAGAACCCGGGCCGACATGACTAGTCATGAACCCAAAGTGGCACTAACTTATAGGGACATGCATACATGACCTATCGACGAATGTGTCAGTCATCAGCAAGTGATTTCGGGCTGTAGCAACTGGGCTAGCAGGACTCTAGGATTCCGGGCTGTAGCAGGCTAACAGTACTCCGAAAGACACCGCATGACATTTCCCCGAAGGGACAGACACAGGATCGAAGAAGGACACATGCCGGCCAGTCTAAGTGTTCCGGAGCAGTAGCAACTAGGCTAACAAGACTCCACTAAACCGGGCAGTAGCAGAGTACCATGGCTCAGTGGAAGCACTAGACTACTTTTCCTCATAAGAGAGGCTACCAAGGATAGACAACTAGGTTGTCGGATCCCACACATACCAAGCATTTCAAATCATACACACAATATGCTCGATATGTGCAAATACAACATGGCATCACAACAAAACACTACAACTCAAAGTATTTATTCATTAGGCTCCAAGGAGCCAAGTATTAAAAACATGGGTATCATGACCCCATATACAGAGCATACGAGCAACAAGCACATGCGGAAGCTTAACTTGTCTGAGTATAGACAACTACAAATGAAAAAGGCTGAGAAGCCTGACTATCTACAAGATCCTGACGAGGGCACAAGATCGTAGCTGAGGTAACAAGCTAAACGTCGAAGTCCATGCGGAACTACTAGTGAGACTGAAGTCTCTCTGCAAAAACATAAATTAAGCAAACGTGACTACAAATGTACCCAGCAAGACTTACATCAGAACTAACTACATATGCATCAATATCAACAAAGGGATGGTGGAGTTTAACTGTAGCAAGCCAGCTTGGACTCAGTGGCTATCCTGTACTACGACTGCGGATAACTCTTTTGAGGTGGCGCACACGAGTGCACATATTCACCATATCAATACACCACTATGGATCCGCTCCCGTCTCCCTACGAGAACGCCATCCATAGCACTCACGCTTATCTTGCGCATCTTAGAGTATCCACTTTCACTTGTCTATGAACTGTACAGGCAACCCAGAAGTCCTTTACCAAAGACACAGCTATTCTAATAGATCTTGTTTACCCTACATGGGTGTACTTCTTCACACACGCTCTCGCCACTTACCACCATGTACGTGTCGTGTATCTCGGCAACCTTCAAGCGGAAGCTTCGCAAGGGAGTTGGCTACGACTTGACTAACCACACAAGTCTCTAGTCCAGGTTTATCGCCTATTCGGGTTCCATCCGGGAGGGGATCCGGCAGGGGTTTCGTTCACAGCCCCAAACGATGTGTGCAGGGTTCCCGAGACAACAAACGGGCACCCGGTACACCGTGCCACAGCGTATCTACCGTATCATAGCCCACCCCTAGGGTCAGCGCTATGCACGGCCTCCAACACATATCCTACAAACACGAGAAACTAGTTGCAACTCCTGGACAGAGATCAAGGCGGTTAATAAGTCGAGTGGGTCCACTGGTTTCGAGCCCAACGCGTGGTAGTAGCTGTTCATGGATCACAAACACGGAACTCGGTTCCTAAGGATGATTTCAATGAGACAACCCAACATGTACTCCTACATGGCCTCCCACTAGTACCTTTACCAAATCATGTTCACACACTTAGCTCTCAATAGTAGGACATGTTCACAACTTTCCAATTCATCCCCGATGAATCAGACCTGACACAACTCTAAGTAGTAGTAGGCATGACAAACAAGCATGAATGAGTAGGCACATCAGGGCTCAAACAAATCCTACTCATACTAGTGGGTTTCATCTATTTACTGTGGCAATGACAGGTCATGCAGAGGAAAGGGGTTTAACTACCGCAACATGTAACAATTGAATCATTGTTGTCCTAATGCAGTAAAAGAGAGCAGAAGCGAGAGAGTGGGATTGTATCGGAATGAACAAGGGGGTTTTGCTTGCCTGGCACTTCCAAAGATAGTATATCTCTTCATCAGTGTCATCAAACTCATCGCCAGAACAACATCTACTGAAGGGGGACAATTACCGGTAACAGAGAGGAAACACAATCATTGCAATGCAACAATATGATGCATGAATGTGACATGGCAATATGCTGTTGATTGAGCTAATGCAACTAGCAACCATATTAGATGAAGTTGGTTTGAACCCTAGGTTCAAATTCAAACTCCATAAGTTAATATTCAAATGCCATTCACATAGTTTGTCCTAAACAGTGATGCTAACTTGCTCAAATATGCATGAATATGGCATAAACAGATCCTTCATATTTTTCTGATCATTTTCCATATATAAATTATTTCATTCTGAGGTACGGTTGATTTTTTATGATTTTTTGAAGTTAAAGTCATTTTTTGGATTTTTCTGGTTATTTAGAAATAAACAAAATCCAGTAAATGATTTATTGCGTGAGCATGACATCAGTGTGATGTCAGCAAGTCAACAAGGGTCGATCAAGTCAAATTGACCAATGGGACCCGCATGTTAGTGTCTCGGTGCTGGGTCGTGTCACAGACAGATGGGTCCGGTCAAACGCCACGTCAACAGAGTCAATGTTGACGTGTGGGTCCACTGGAATCAAATTAAGTCTAACTAATTTTGTTAGTAGGTTAATTAAACCAGTGGGGCCCAACTGTCAGCGACTGTGGTGGGTAATTATTGGGTGGATTAGGCCCTAATTACAGGGCCACGTCAGCCGGCCGGAACTTGACCGCCGGCGACCATCTAGTGCGACGGCGTCTGTTCGGGACGGTGCTACAGGCATCGTCTAGGGGCGCTGCTTGGCCCTAGGGCAGCTGGCGATCATGCGCATCCAGGGGACACGTCAGGGGGCGCAGGGAGGCCGGGAGCATAGCCGGCGACGAGCTTTGGGGGCGGCCGAGCCACGGGCATGACATAGCCGACGCTGTGGTGCACAGGGGGACTAACCAACGGGTTACATGGCTTCCTGGGGAACCTGCGAGCACATGGGTGCTACTGGAGCGATCGGAAGAGCTCGGGAGAGCGAGGCTTGCCGGCCATGGCGATGGCCGGAGCTCGCTGCTCGCATCGGACGTGAGGGACAACTCTGAAAGGGGAAAACGGATCAGGAGCTCACATCGCGTCGGACGGAGGCCTCGGCGGCTTGGTGGAGGTTCTAGAGTCGATTGGCGGCGGTGGCGACCTCTGGTGCCCAGAGTTGAAGATGAGGGCAAAGGCGGCTTCATAGGGAATCCGGCGAAGCGTGGCTGATGGAGACGACGCAGGACGACGGTGCGGAGCTCATGGGCACGACAAAGGGGCGAGGGGTTGACTGTGGCCGCGGCGGACGGCGACGTTGGTGATGGTGGCGCTCGGCGGTGCAAGAGAGGGAGCACCAGGGAAGAGGAGAGAGCGCACTGCAAGGGGGAAAGATCTATAGGGGAGCGGGGCGTCGTCGTGGCGTCGCTAGGAGGGGCCGAGCAAGCAGGAGGTGGCTAGGGCAGCGTCGGCGCTCGCCATGCACCTGTTTGTCCTTCTGGCAGAGGAGGAAGAAGACACGGGAGCCCATGGTGGGCTGGGCCAGCAGTGCTAGGACAGGTGGCTGCACAGTAGTTGGGCCGCAGGTAACACAGGTATTCTCTCTCTCTCTCTCTTATTTATGTTTTTCTATTTTCTGCTGTTGTTTTTGATTTAGTAAAAATACTAAACCACTTGGTAAAATCCTAAAAATAATTTTGGGCACCTTTGAAATATTTCCCAATAGCCCTAAATTACTTTTAGGATTATTTGGACATTAAAAAATATTTATAAGATTTAAATGTCCAAGTTCAAATACTTATGAATTAATTCAAAAATCCAAAGTGTCCTAGAAAAATATGCACCATTTTTGGAAGAGGTTCTAGACCAATTCAAAAATGATGAAATTTTCAGAAGGGCATTTTGGGTTCTTTGAAATGATTTCAAATTGAGCCTGGTTGAATTCTATTTGGTGCTAGGGTTTGAACATCCCCATTTCAAGTTTAACAAAATTTAAACATGATGCATGGAGATTATGCAATGATAGGCAAGACTAAGCTAGGGCTGTGGCAACTCACCCCCACTAAACAAGAATCTCGTCCCGAGATTCAAGCGTAGGGTAAGATGAAGCGGGAACACAAACTAACATAATCTTCACGATCCAGGTTGCACTTCATAAAGGCGTTGATTCAATCACCATCTTTGTCTTGTCGTCTTGCTCTGAGAACTCCAGTCAACATGGCAACGAGAGGAAAAGGAAACTCTAGAAGGATCGATCTTCTCGAAGATCGAACAACTCGGGATCAACTCACGGAATGAGACATAGCAATATCTCTCGAGCGGAGACATTCAAACACACCTCGGAAGGGAGGGAAGAACATATGACGGGGTTCAATTTGGTAGGCAACAATTCCACGCTTGAGAAGATGGTGAATGGGGTCAAAGTAGCGAGGAGATAAGTGCCATGATTCCATAACAGGACACCTCGGGGGAGGTGACTCGTAGAATTATTCCCTTAAGTGGCAAAAAGAATTACTTTTGATATCTAGATGATTGAAACTCTTCATACCAGCCTAAGGAAAATCACAATTGATCATTTCGGAGGGTTCGAAGAAATGACATACTCTGACTAGGATGGATGATGTGGACTACCTTGTTGAAGACAACGCAATGGATGATTTCTACTTATCGTCGGAAATGGATGGAACCCGTGGTAGGATGGCACAATGGCGGTGCAAGATGGGAATAAAATGCAAATGCTGGGAATGATTCTAGTAACTAGGGAAAACCCCAATAGTACAGAGTGAGTCCACTGTTTGAAAAGGTTATAACATAACCGAGGAAACTGGTAGCAAATCCCAATTAATGCCAACGATAAAACCTAGTGCTTGTGTGTTCTCTCAAGAACTTGAGAATTTCCATATTCATCAAGGTTTTACCAATATCCGTGTCAAGGATCCTGGCAACACAACATACTACCATGATGAATGGTGATGGACGATGCAGATGCAAAGGAAACTAACACCTTCTCAGATTTCACCTTAACGAGGCCAAGGAAACAGAATCTGGATGATCGACCAAGAGACATTTAGCACTCTGCTTCTAATGTTCTCCTTGATGTGCTAGCGTAACCCATTGATTGATATGGTTTGGTATCTAGGACATCAAGTAAAAGGTCGGACTTCGGGAACACAAGAATCCGTAAGGAGCAACTTCTGGAGTATACCCTATGAGATCCTTATGGGGAGGTGGCCAACTTCCTCAATCAAGATACTACAATAATAGGTCTTCCGACTGGGTGTGTTGGCCACGACATCCACTTTACCAGATTACAGAGAAACCAATATTATAGTTCTTGGGACACGTTCCAACCATCATATCTGCCTGAGATTCAGATTTGGTTGGTGTCAGGATATTCCAGACTCATCAAGTCTAGAGAGAAAAATGAAAGTTTGCAACACAAATTGACGAGATGATGTTGCGAGATTCTCGGGAAATGAACTATGATAGCAAGCCCCAAAACATGAGCTGGTTCTGCTACACCCATGTGAACACATTGTCCCAGACAAGCATGATCACATGGTAGTCTTACAACAAAATACTACCGAGTTCTAGTAGGGAACCATCATTAATGATATCAAAGTCTCTGCGCGGAAGTCTAAAGTACTAACCTTAGAACAGACTCCTTTATCTTGAACAAATCAATCAGTGGCTTGGTATGCTAGGAATTACGTATGGAATGGAGGTGGCCAAACCTATCAAACCATAGAATACTTCGCACATACATGACTAACTTGGGATGATTCCAGAGGAAGCAAAACAAACTTTCTCAAAGTCACGACAACAACTTACACCAAGTGCACGTGAATTAGAGGAAGTATCTTCTTTCATCCAAACATATACTTCATGAACGGGACACGAAGAAAATGATTACACAAGTTTCCAACACTAGCTGGATGTTCATCATAAATCATGGAGAAGATAAAAATATTGCTGATGGGCTCAACAACAATTCATTCTTATTTCCAAAATAAAATGGAATTCCATAATTATGTGAACAAGGTGATATCATTGGTCAGACCCGAAAGATATAATGGTGTATGCTCGAGGAAACATCCACGAGTAAGACAACATTATGAACATCGTTGGTTCTGATTTGATTTGACGATAGCCCATGCTCAAATCAAAGATTGGATAGGACAATAACACCCGCAACTGATCATGAGGATCAATCAATTAGGATATCATCTTTCTTCAACACACACACAATCGGAAAGATATCCCTTTAAAATGAACTAAGTGGGACAAGCTTTCATCTTCCAACTCTCCAGGTTGTTGTTTAGCTCAACCAAATAGTTCATGGTATCCAACACAGAATCTTGGAGAATGGGTGGTTTAGAGGAAACCAACATGATCACGAACTCAACATAACGGCCAGGGAACAACCAGGTGATACTTCCGTGAAGATATCCGGAAAATCACTAACCACCGATATGTTACTAAGCTCGAGAACAATCTTACTTTTCAGGGCAAGACAATATGATCAAATAAGCAAGGATTTTCACTATCCTAACCCATTGATTGAAAAGTGCACCAGAAATAAGGGCTAGGTAGCACGATCAATTTTTTTAGGGTGATGATTCTATAATCAACACATTAAGAATGTGGTTTTTGTCCATTTAACTCCAAGCAACAAAGTTGCTAGGAGTATAGATTTCACACATCATAGTTCACTTGTCAGCATTCCGGTTGCAACAACACGGGAACCAAGGGATGAATAATGATGGCGAGAAGTATCACTAAATCGGGAATTCATAAGAGGTGGTGCAATTCTCATGACATTCTTGACATAAAGAGGCTAATACTCCGAGGTAGACCAGAACAAAAGCTGGACTGGCATTTTGATCTGTGGAGCACAACTGCTTTGACCCAATCCTAGATATGGATGAGGTGCTGGAGTTTGTTTCTCCTAGTCATTCCGGAATAGAATGGCTCGACGGACCTCAAGAGTAAAAGGCAACGATTAACATGAATGCACATCTACTCCTGACTATCAATTGATAGACGAGGGTTGGATAACAACTAAAGAGAGACAACTCAAAGGAACATATGGTTTTCTAAGTTGCAGATGCATAGATTTAGTATGTTAAACAAGTTCAACATATTTCTTCCAAATAATCCATGCAGAAAGGTAGGACTGGCAGATTCACAATGCAGAATGGAGAACTCATCAAGACCACTCTTATTGTGATGTTTTGGTTCAACAAGGAACTTCTGCCATAAGTAGTTCATGGTATTGGAAGAAGGATTTACCACGGACCTTGAGGAGTATCGCAAAGGTTACTAATATCCGAAAGGAACTAGAAAACACTATCCACATGAAGTAAGTAGGGTAAATTTTGGGCTCAAAAAATCCCAGGAGTAGAATTCCTACTACTAAGTAGCATCACGAGATGCTTTCGAGAATAATGGCCAGAATCATCACACTAATGATACAAAGCATTGCTAGGTTACTGAGTGACTCCCTAAAATGCAAAGGTTACTAATATATGTCGAGGCAATACAGTACCTCAACTCACCGATTAGTGTGGTTGAACTGGCCCAAAGGGACATCAGGAATGGAAAGAAGGAATTTGCAAATGCATCAGACTATTTACAACCTGGGATGACTCGGACAACATAACGGCTGTAAATGCTCAAAAAAAGATTTGAGACATTCACAAGGATTGCATAGTCACTTAACAACATCATATCAAGGTTCTGGTTCAACTAACAACATACTAAAAGTAGTAGAAACTGAACTGAGGCCTGAAACCAACAATCCTAGATTCTATGGGTTAGTAACACGTGAACCTGATAGAGAGATGAGATCCTAGTCCTTAACCCATGTAGGAAAGGAGAGGATGACCAAGATCAGAAGGGCATAAGGTAAAAGAGTAAAAAGAGCCTTACGTCCCTTCCCACAATCAATTCCCTTACACATAACTAAAGCATTTTTAGACTCAACATTGACTAGTTTGGCTTGGTGATCCTACAGGTAGCCAGGCTCTGATACCAAAGCTGTCAGGACCCCGATCCTAAGCCACATCGATCTAGCATGTAACACATCATATCGCTTTGTGGCCTCACGCACGGTATTCCCACGGATGCCACCTTACCTGGCCCGGGACCGTTTGCGCCTTTTGGCTCACGTATATGATAGTGTCGCTAGCATCCATATGACAGAGAACCCGGGCCGACATGACTAGTCGTGAACCCAAAGTGGCACTAACTTATAGGGAGAGGCATACATGACCCAGCGATGAACGTGTCGGTCATCAGCGGGTGATTTCGGGCTGTACCACCTGGGCTAGCAGGACTCCGGGATTCTGGGCTGTAGTAGGCTAACAGGACGCCGAAAGACACCGCGTGACATTTCCCCGAAGGGACAGACACATGATTGAAGAAGGACACATGCCGGCCAGTGTAAGTGTTCCGGAGCAGTAGCAAGTGGGCTAACAGGACTCTGGTAAAACGGGCTGTAGCAGACTACCATGGCTCAGTGGAAGCACTAGACTACATTTCCCCATAAGAGAGGCTACCAAGGATAGGCACCTAGGTTGTTGGATCCCACACATACCAAGCATTTCAAATCATACACACAATATGCTCGATATGTGCAAATACAACATGGCATCACAACAAAACTCTACAACTCAAAGTATTTATTCATTAGGCTATGAGGAGCCAAGTATTACAAACATGGGTCTCATAACCCAACATACAGAGCATACAAGCAACAAGCACATGCGGAAGATTTACTTGTCTGAGTACAAACAACTACAAATGAAAAAGGCTGAGAAGCCTTACTATCAACAAGATCCTGCCGAGGGCACAAGATCGTAACTGAGGTAACAAGCTAAACGTCGAAGTCCACGCGGAACTACTAGTGAGACTAAAGTCCCTGTGACGCCCGGATAATTAAGCTACAGTAATCCCAAGTTAACGATGCCATGTCACCTCGGTTATTGTTGCTAATCTCGCATTAGTTCGAAACCATTTCAAATTCAAAATTTAAAATCAAGCAAACAATAAAAGTTTTCAAATATTAAAACTAAAATGTTCAATAAATAGTAGATAAATCAGAGGCTATGATAAAATTGTAAACAACATTATTGAAAGTTAATAAGTGACTTAAACAACCTCAAACGATGATTTAAAACATTATTTAAATAACCTTTTATTAATACAAAATAAATATGAAATGATATTTACCCCAAACTAGTTTTTGGTGGTAGGATACATTGTGCTGTGATTTGTGGGCCAACTCTCATGATTTACAAAGCTCATTTGTTGCCCAAACAATTAGCTAAAACAGAAAAGAAAATAAACGAAAAGTAAATAAAACAGAAAAGTAAAAGAGGAAAAGAGAAACCCCCTCCCACTGGGCTTCGGCCCAGCTAGCCTGCCCAACTGGGCCAAGGCCCCCCCCCCCCCCCCCACTTTCCCCCCCCACCCAAACCCAATCTCCCCGACCACCACTTCCCCCTCGCTCTGGATCTGGATCGGGAGGAGCCCGATCCCTTCGCCCTCGCTCGATGCGACCCGGCTCCGACCTCAGCGCCCCGCTGCCTTCGTCACCGACGACCACCTCACCGGACGCCCTCGTCTCCTCGTCCCCTACGTCTCCTTGTCTCCGACATCCCTCGCGCCCTGCTGCCCCGAACCCTACACCCGACATGAGCCCCGGCCTCTCCTTCTCGCTCCCCTGACCTTCCCACCACGCCGCACGGCGCTCGCCTCGCTCCAACAACGCCCAGGCCGCGCCTCCCCTGCATCTGCTGCTATTGCTCCCGCCGGCCTGTGGCGTGCGCGAGCGCTCGCGCCCGCCTACTCTCCAGCCTGACCTCGCTAGGCCTCGCCCGCTGTCCCCACGCCCGCGCGCGCCCCCTGTCGTGCTCGCCACGACCTCCATCCCCCTCCGCCCGTGCGCGCATGACCCTGGACGTGCCCGCGCCCGTGCCCCCCGCTCTGGCTCCGCTCACTGTCGCCGGCCTCGTGCGCCCGATCCGCGGCTCGCGCCGGCACCCGCGGTGGCCTCGTGCGTCGCATGCTCCGCGCCCTCGGGCTCTCCTGCCACGGCCCCTGCTCGCCGCTTCGCTGCCGTCCACCCCGCACGGCAGCACCACCCGCGCCACTCGCGCGCGCCTCACTTCCTCTGCACATCGCGCCCCGCCGAGTCGCCCGCGCCCCTATCCCGCGTCGCCGCCGTACCGCTCTGCCTCCCCCTTGGCCACGCCTCGGCCCAGCTCACCCGCGACGCCCGTGGCTGCTGCTGCCCCGCGGCCGCGCGTTGTCGCTCTCTGCTCCGCCGACGCCGCGCCGGCACCCCGCCACTGGCTCGGGTTGCCTCGCCTGTAAACCCAGCGCCCGCTAAGGTCCCCAGTGGCCAATGACAAGGGGGCCCCGCCCAGAACGTATTTAAAAAAATAAAAATAAAATAAAGATATAAATAAATAAAAATAAAAATAATTAATTAATTAAAGAACTAAATAATTAAAGAATTAATTAACTTAATTAATTTTGATTAATTAAACTAAACAACTAATTAAACTAATTACACATTAGTTACCTAATTGACATGATTAGTTAATTAGTTAATTAAGTAGTCAATGACAGTGGGCCCACCCCTAATTAATCCTGCTTAGTATAATTATAAATGGGTAACTAAAATGTGTCACTCACAAGTAGGACCCACTTGTCAGGTTGACAAGTCAACCCAGTTGACTGCTGACGTCATGCTGACATCATGATGACGTCAGCAAACACTATTCTAGATAAAGTTGAATTAAATAAATTAAATAAATTAAATAAATTCTAAAAATAATTTAAATCTTTTAAAATCAATATAAAATAAACCATAGCTCGGATGGGAAAACTTTGTACATGAAAGTTGCTCAGAACGACGAGACGAATCCGGATACGCAACCCGTTCGTCCACCACGCATCCCTAGCATAGCGAACACGCTACTTTCCCCCTCTGATTCATTTGTCCAGAAACGTGAAACACTGGTGATATTTTCTCGGATGTTTCCGCCCTTTACCGGTACCACCTCATACCGCGTTAGGGCACCCCTAGCACCGATACTTGTCATGTCATGCATCGCTATGCATCTGTTTTCTTAATATTTATTGTTTCTTCCCCCTCTTCTCTCGCTAGACATCGAGACCGACGCCACTGGTACCCAGTACGACTACGGTGTTGACGACCCCTCTTTCTTGCCAGAGCAACTAGGCAAGCCCCCCTTGATCACCAGATATCGCCTATTCAGCTCTACTACTTGCATTAGAGTAGTGTAGCATGTTATTGCTTTCCGTTAATCCTATTCTATTGCATAGCCTGTCATTGTTTCTACGGCTGTTGATACCTTACCTGCAATCCTACATGCTTAGTATAGGTTGCTAGTACTTCATCAGTGGCCCTACATTCTAGTCTGTCTGCCATGCTGTACTATCGGGCCGTGATCACTCGGGAGGTGGTCACGGGTATATACATACATATATACATACTATGCAGGTGGTGACTAAAGTCGGGTTGGCACGTTGAGTACCCGCAAGTGATTCCAATGTTGGGGGCTGAAGGGGCAGGTGGCTCCATCCCGGTAGAGGTGGGCCTGGGTTCCCGATGGTCCATGGCTGTTACTTTGTGGCGGAGCGACAGGGCAGGTTGAGACCGCCTAGGAGAGAGGTGGGCCTGGCCCTGGTCGGCGTCCGTGGTTATTTCAAAATAACACGCTTAACGAGATCTGGGTATTTGATCTGAGTCTTGCCATTAGCCTATACGTACTAACCAATTACGTAGGAACAGTTATGGGCACTCGACGTCGTGGTATCAGCCGAAGCCTTCGTGACGTCTGCGACTGAGCGGCGTGCGTCGGATTGGACCGTAAGCCTGCTCTTGTATTAAGGGGGCTAGGTCTGCTTCCGGTCGCCCTCGCAACATGCAGGTGTGCATTGGGCGATGGGCCTAGACCCCTACGCCATAGGATTTAGACCGGCGTGCTGACCTCTCTGTTGTGCCTAGGTAGGGCTGCGACGTGTTGATCTTCTGAGGCCGGGCATGACCCAGGAAAGTGTGTCCAGACAAAGGGGATCGAGCGTGTTGGGAAATGTGGTGCACCCCTCCAGGGAAGTTAATCTATTTGAATAGTCGTGATCTTCGGTAACAGGACGACTTGGAGTTGTACCTTGACCTTATGACAACTAGAACTGGATACTTAATAAAACACACCCTTCCAAGTGCCAAATACAACCGGTGATCGCTCTCTCACAGGGCAACGAGGGGAGGATCATCGGTTAGGATTATTCTATGCGATGTTACTTGGTGAACTTACGATCTACTCTCTTCTTCTACTGCAAGATGGAGGTTACCAGAAGCATACTCTTTGACAGGACTAGCTATCCCCCTCTTATTCCGGCATTCTGCAGTTCAGCCCACATATGTTACCCCTTTTCCATTTGTTACCAATGCATACATATGTAGTGTAGCTCCTTGCTTGTGAGTACTATGGATGAGTACTCACGGTTGGTTTGCTCCCCCATTCCCCCTTCCTATACCCGATTGGTGCGACCAGACGGTTGAGTCCAGGAGGTAGACGCCACCGTCGACGACGACTCCTACTACACTGGAGGTGCCTACTACTACGTGCAGCCCACTGACAATAACCAGGAGTAGTTTGGGAGGATCCTAGGCAGGAGGCATTCGCCTCTTTTGATCTGTATCCCAGTTTGTGCTAGCCTTCTTAACGCAAACTTGTTTACTTATGTCTGTACTTAGATATTGTTGCTTCCGCTGACTCGTCTAAGATCGAGCTCTTGTATTCGAGCCCTGGAGGCTCCTGGCTTGTAATATGATGCTTGTATGACTTATTTTATTTGTAGAGTTGTATTGTGATATCTTCCCGTGAGTCCCTGATCTTGATCGTACACGTTTGTGTGTATGATTAGTGTATGATTGAATTGGGGGCGTCACAAGTTGGTATCAGAGCCGACTACCTATAGGAATCCCCCTTCCACACTCCTTGGTCGAAGTCGAGTCTAGACATTACAGAACTTTTTACTAACATGGCTGTGTGCCTTACGGGCCCACGTCGCCATGTGGGTGGTATTAGGATCTTTTACTCCTCGATCCGTACTCTGTGGCTCTGAACTCTCTTCTATTCGGGTTAAATGATTTTTCTAACTCTAACTCTAGGTTCTCGTAATTACTTCCTCCTGGAGATTCCCTCATTCCAGATGATTGCTTGGTGGATCGATGGATTCCAAAGGTACTCTATGATGTTCTCTCGAGACTTTGTGCCATCGCTTTTGCAATTTCCATCCATCATAAACCTCTATGGAAAACTACATGCACTTGCCATAAATACAAACATCCCCCGTTGCTCTTGTTATTGCAAGATGCCCCTAAATACTCTCTGTTGTCCCGAGAATCCTTTGATCTTACTACCATGTTGTTCTTTGCAACATGAATACCCCTACGGGTAATTTCTCACACTTACCGGGGATTCGTTCATCCCCAGTTATTCAGGTGTTTTTTTTAAAAATCTTTGAAATACCATTCGAACATCCGAAAATCCTCAGCAGCATATTGCTCTTGAAATTCTTGCTTGCTTACATTATGGTTAATCCCATAAGTCTAGTAATCTTATTGGTATCCTTTATCACTATCATCTTGAGTCAGTTGATTCAATATGTTGCGAATGCCAGCAATCCTGAATCAGATCCTAGAATTCATCCTTCTAGCTCAGGCGTCATTTTAAACATGAGTTGGATCTCGACCAATCAAATTGCCATCGATTGTACCCCTAAGCTTGCCCAACTTATCCATCCTTCATCAGAGCATTTGCTTCTGATCCCTTGATATGGAGATCATAATTCATCAGCATGTGAGCTTTGAATTAGTCTGTTGTTTCTATAATCCCATGCCTTTGCATTGTCTCTTCTTCTGGCTGAGTACCGTTACTCACATTATATCCTTTGCGGTCCGCTAGATCCTTTGGTGGATTATTATCTGACCGTTCTTGCATATTCTCAAAACCTGGAGTTCTTTCCTTGATAGATAAGGCCATCGGTAAATCCTATTCTCTAATTTGGCCAACCATGCTCTGCTTTTTGAGCTGGTGACATTTACTCTTGAAGCTTGAGGTATATGTTTCTAAGATGTCCTGATGGGTTGAACCTATACCTTCCCTAAAAATCGTATGAACCCGAAGGTTTTCACAAGTCATACCCTTCTGGTGTTTTACCAGATAAGTTTCTACCTTAAAACTTCTTCGAGGACGAGAAGTGAATGAATGGTCATGCATTGGAGAAGTGGGAGTCGACCTTGAACTTGTGTTCATGCCCATGGAAACGATGTAGATCTGACCATTAAAGCTTCTCTTAAATTAATTATTCCCTTGGTATAAGTTCATCTTATATCTGGGATCTGGCCTTTTGCAATCATGGTTCCAACCATGCTAATGTTATTCGATATATCTGAAAGGAAACCACTCCATTGCCTTGTCTATTTTTACAAGATTAAAGTATCTGCTATCGCAAGTCTACGATACAGATTAGTTCTATTCCGATCTACCTCCGAGTTTCACCTCCGTTATCTCAAGAATATCACCGAACTACATAACTACTTATGAGTCTTCATCTAGTTTTGCTTCTCATGGATTTCAGAGTTCCCACGGGTTCTGGGTTGTCCTCAACCAAGAAAACCAAATAGTGAATCGAGTCCGCACTCCGATTCAATAACTCTAAGTAATTTTCGTTGCTTATGAGTTTATTAATCCTTCAAGTCATCCCAAGCCTGATCGGCTATATCATTATCATGCAAAATTTCAACTGTGCTACCTGGCCCTTCTCCCCGTAGCAAAATTTTCGACGATGAGCTAAACTTACATCCATCTTTCTCGTCATATCATTTCTCCTAGAACAACAAACTTGATTTCGAGTTTGTGTCCTACCCATGGTTCCAATAACCTTTCGCTTCATCATTCCTTTGACTTGATGTCATCACCGATTGATTACATCTTCATGAAATCTCTCGACAAATGTGTCGTGGTCATCATCAGCCTTTCGAGCTCTTCCAGGATATCAATTAAATTCTTGATGAGAAATACCATCCTTGCCCCTCGATGATTGGTGTTATCATCGGCCACCTTATTGCCTTCCCTCCAACACAAACTTGTTCGTGTTCTGTGTTATACCTTGAGTTCCTTGCTATCCAGCTCATATTATGATCTACCTTGAAGTATTACTGCCTTTTTATCAAGGATGTTGTGAGAGTTTCACCACCTCTGAAGAAATTCTTGATACAATGATGCTTCTTGCCATCACCATTCTTTTCTTGGTACCCGTGTTGAGTGAACTATGTTCTGGGAATTTAACATCTCTAGCAACCCTGTTGCTTCAAAGTTAATGGACAATAATTCCAATTTAATGTGGTGGTTGCTAAATCGCCATTTCGATGTTGGTCATGCAACCCAACCCATATTTCAGATGCACTTTTCAACCAATGTTTAATTGTGTATGTTTTCCTCGAGCATACCTCATTATATCATTTGATCCGACAAATGTTATCTCCTTGTTCACATAATTGTGGAAATCCATCTTTGGAAATCCCAATGAATTGTCACTGAGATCATCAGCCACCTCCTCATCCTCTCCTTGGTTTAATGATGAACTCTTGTTTTGGAAGTCGCTTCCATAGTTCATTTCCCAAGAATCTTACAATATTATCTCGTCGATTTGTGTTGCACCTTCTCTTCTCAGGCGTCCCGAGTCTGAGGTATCTTGACACCAATCAGATCTGAATCTCGGTCAGATATGATGGTTGGAACATATTTCCAAGAGTTATAACCTTGGTCTTTATATGACCCATCAAGGTAATGTCATGCCTAGCACACCTGGCAGGAGGCCCTATTGTTATAGATTTATTTTCAGCAAGGTTATCCATTGTTCTATGAGGAAATTGTAAGACTTATTCTATAAGTTGTTTCCAATGGATCCTTTGTATCCAAAGTCTGACCTTTGCTTGAAGACCGTGCCAATGCTACCTCGAAGCATGACTGTGGTACTCCAATTTTCAATAAGAGCATTTGAAGAACAATGATAAAAATTCTTTATTAATCATCCAAACACCGTTGTATGGGTAATGTCATCAAATTTCTCTCCCTTTTCCTAAAGGGTTTTCTATGATATATCCTGTCATGGATATCGTACTCTGCTTGTCCTTGGGAAGGGTATACCCTTGAAATATGTGTTTAAACACATTTTCCTTTCCATTGTTCTGTTTAATCTGATAATCATATTTTCCTTTCCATTTGTTGGTTTAATGTTTCTTGTGATCTATATGATCTAAGCAGTAATATTCTCCTGCTTATGTAAACACCTCGGTGTACAATTCTGTCAGGAAGACCCTGTTACTATTCATGATGACATTCCGGTAACCACTAATGGACGAGAACCTTGTCTATTGGTCCACCTCATTTCAACGAGCAGGGAAATGGTTCTCTTCATCCCTCACCCTTGGTACCAATGTTGTTGCCAACATAAATGACAGGCTATCCTCTGACATACCTTGCTATCTTGACCGTGCACCTGATAGTGCTTTCCTGCTTTCAACCCACATGGTGGGACCATAACCCACAGGCCCCAGGATCGAAACCTGACTCTCCTGTACACCCCTTGTTCCCAAAGCTATTCCTCGCGCGTGGCCTCATATGTAATTCACGAGCCACCTTCCGATGAGATCATCAATTCCGGTATCAGACGCAATACTTATTCTCGTTGCTCTGGCCCCCCTTTCACACTTTGTTTAGGCATCGAACGATTGCCTACCCGCTCGAAACTTCTCAGGGTATCTCCTTACCTTGCTCTCGGCAATTTCTTAAGTTTCAATTCAAGAGTTACTTTCCGCCACCTTCCCTGATGTTATCTACCCGATAAGCAACTTTGTAGCACTCAGTCCTTCCGAAGATACCCCTTAACCTTTTCGTAAGTACGAGGAAACTTCCGAAGAAAAGATGACGACTTCATCATGATGGCCCAAAACAGAGGAATGGAGACATCAATGTAATGGATCGACCTCTTCGAGAGGAGCAACCAAGACTGAGAAGATTCGTTAGAATTTCGTAACCAGACAATTCCGCCTTCTCCATCTCTTAAATCTCGGGACGAGATTTCTTGTAGTGGAGGAGAATTGTGATGCCCGGGTAATTAAGCTACAGTAATCCCACGTTAATGATGCCACGTCGCCTCGGTTATTGTTGCTAATCTCGCATTAGTTCGAAACCGTTTCAAGTTCAAAATTTAAAATCAAGCAAACAATAAAAGTTTTCAAATATTAAAACTAAAATGTTCAATAAATAATAGATAAATCAGAGGCTATGATAAAATTGTAAACAACATTATTGAAATTTAATAAGTGACTTAAACAACCTCAAACGATGATTGAAAACATTATTTGAAGAAAAACCCCTCCCACTGGGCTTCGGCCCAGCTGGCCTGCCCAACTGGGCCAAGGCCCACCCACTCCCCATATTTCCCCCCGGACCCAAACCCTAATCTCCCCGACCACCACTTTCCCCCTCGCTCTGGATCTGGATCGGGAGGAGCCCGATCCCTTCTCCCTCGCTCGATGCGACCCGGCTCCGACCTCAGCGCCCCGCTGCCTTCGGCACCGACGACCACATCGCCGGACGCCCTTGTCTCCTCGTCCCCTGCGCCGCCTCGTCTCCGACATCCCCCGCGCCCCGTTGCCCCGAACCTACACCTGACGTGAGCCCAGGCCTCTCCTTCTCGCACCCCTGACCTTCCCGCCGCGCCCGCACGGCGCTCGCCTCACTCCGGCAGCGCCCAGGCCGCGCCTCCCCTGCATCTGCTGCTACTGCTCCTGTCGACCTCTGCCGCGCGTGAGCGCTCGCGCCCGCCTGCTCTCCTGCCCGACCTCGCCAGGCCTCGCCCACCGTCCCCATACCCACGCGCGCCCCCTGTCATGCTCGCCACGACCTCCATCCCCCCGCCCGCGCTCGCACGACCCTGGACGTGCCCGCGCCCATGCCTCCCGCTCCGGCTCCGCTCACTGCCGCCGGCCTCGTGCGCCCGCACCGCGGCTCGCGCCGCCACCCGCGGTGACCTCGTGCATCGCATGCTCCGCGCCCTCGGGCTCTCCTGCCACAGCCCCTGCTCGCCGCTTTGCTTCCGTCCATCCCGCACGGCAGCGCCACCCGCGCCACTCGCGTGCGCCTCACTTCCTCTGCACACCGCGCCCTGCCGAGTCGCCCGCGCCCCTATCCCGCGTCGCCGCCGTACCGCTCTGCCTCCCTCTTGGCCACGCCTCGGCCCAGCTCACTGGCGACGCTCGTGGCTGCTGCTGCCCCATGGCCGCGCGCCGTCGGTCTCTGCTCCGCCGACGCCGGCACCCCGCCACTAGCTCGGGTTGCCTCGCCCATAAACCCAGCGCCTGCTAAGGCCCCCAGGGGCCAATGACAAGGGGGCCCCGCCCAGAACGTATTTAAAAGTAAATAAAAATAAAAATTAATTAATTAATTAATTAATTAATTCACTTAATTAATTTTGATTAATTAAACTAAACAATTGATTAATTAATTACACATTAGTTACCTAATTAACCTGATTAGTTAATTAGTTAATTAAGTAGTCAATGACAGTGGGGCCCACCCCTCATTAATCCTGCTTAGTTTAATTATAAATGGTAACTAAAATGTGTCACTGACCAGTGGGACCCACTGGTCAGGTTGACCAGTCAACCCTTTTGACTGTCGAGGTCATGCTGACGTCAGCAAACACTATTCTGGATAATGTTGAATTAAATAAATTCTAAAAATGATTTAAATCTTTTAAAATCAATATAAAAAAAGCTGTAGCTCGGATGGAAAAACTTTGTACATGAAAGTTGCTCAAAACGACGAGACAAATCCGGAGACGCATCTCGTTCGTTCGCCACGCATCCCTAGCATAGCGAACACGCAACTTTCCCCCTCTGATTTATTTGTCCGAAAACGTGAACCATCAGGGATATTTTCCCAGATGTTTCCCCCCTTCACCGGCACCACCTCATACTGCATTCGGGCACCCTTAGCACCGATACTTGTCATGTCATGCATCGCTATGCATGTGTTTGCTTAATATTTATTGTTTCTTCCCCCTCTTCTCTCGCTAGACACCGAGACCGACGCCGCTGCTACCCAGTACGACTACGGTGTTGACGACCCCTCTTTCTTGCCAAAGCAACCAGGCAAGCCCCCCCCCCCTTGATCACCAGATATCGCCTATCTTCTGTACTGCTTGCATTAGAGTAGTGTAGCATGTTACTGCTTTCCGTTAATCCTATTCTGTTTCATAGCCTGTCATTGTTGCCACAATTGTTGATACCTTACCTACAATCCTACATGCTTAGTATAGGTTGCTAGTACTTCATCAGTGGCCCTACATTCTAGTCCGTCTACCATGCTATACTATCGGGTCGTGATCACTCGGGAGGTGGTCACAGGTATATACATACATATATACATACTATACAGGTGGTGACTAAAGTCGGGTCAACTCGTTGAGTACCCGCAAGTGATTTCATTGTTGGGGGCTAAAGGCGCAGGTGGCTCCATCCCGGTAGAGGTGGGCCCGGGTTCCCGACGGTCCCTGACTGTTACTTTGTGGTGGGGCGACAAGGCAGGTTGAGACCGCCTAGGAGAGAGGTAGGCCTGGCCCTGGTCGGCGTCCGTGGTTATTTCAAAATAACACACTGAACGAGATCTGGGTATTTGATTTGAGTCTGGACATTGGCCTATACGCACTAACCAGCTACGCGGGAACAGTTATGGGCACTCCACGTCGTGGTATCCGCCGAAGCCTTTGTGACGTTAGTGACTGAGCGGTGCGCGCCGGATTGGACCGTAAGCCTGCTCTTGTATTAAGGGGGCTAGGTCTGCTTCCGGCGGCCCTCGCAACGTGCAGGTGTGCAATGGGTGATGGGCCTAGACCCCTGCGCCATAGGATTTAGACCGACGTGCTGACCTTTTTGTTGTGCCTAGATAGGGCTGCGACGTGTTGATCTTCCAAGGCTGGGCATGACCCAGGACAAAGGGGATCGAGCGTGTTGGGAAATGTGGTGCACCCCTCCAGGGAAGTTAATCTATTCGAATAGCCATGATCTTCGGTAACAGGATGATTTGGAGTTGTACCTTGACCTTATGACAACTAGAACCGAATACTTAATAAAACACACCCTTCCAAGTGCCAGATACAACCGGTGATCGCTCTCTCGCAGGGCGACGAGGGGAGGATCATCGGTTAGGATTATGCTATGCGATGTTACTTGGTGAACTTACCATCTACTCTCTTCTTCTGCTGCAAGTTGGAGGTTACCAAAAGCGTAGTCTTCGACAGGACTAGCTATCCCCCTCTTATTCCGGCATTCAGCAGTTCAGTCCACATATGTTACCCCTTTTCCATTTGATACCAATGCATACATATGTACTGTAGCTCCTTGCTTGCGAGTACTTTGGATGAGTACTCATGGTTGCTTTGCTCCCCCTTTTCCCCCTTCCTATACCCGATTGCTGCGACCAGACGATGGAGTCCAGGAGCCAGACGCTACCGTCGACGACGACTTCTACTACACTGGAGGTGCCTACTACTACGTGCAGCCCGCTGACGACGACCAGGAGTAGTTTAGGAGGATCACAGGCAAGAGGCCTGCGCCTCTTTCGATCTGTATCCCAGTTTGTGCTAGCCTTCTTAAGGCAAACTTGTTTACTTATGTCTGTACTCAGATATTATTGCTTCCGCTGACTCGTCTAAGATCGGGCTCTTGTATTCGAGCCCTCGAGGCCCCTGGCTTTTAATATGATGCTTGTATGACTTATTTAATTTGTAGAGTTGTGTTGTGATATCTTCCCGTGAGTCCCTGATCTTGATCGTACATGTTTGCATGTATGATTAGTGTACGATTGAATTGGGGGCGTCACAGTCTCTCTCTGCAAAAACATAAATTAAGCAAACGTGAGTACAAATGTACCCAGCAAGACTTACATCAGAACTAAGTACATATGAATCAGTATCAACAAAGGGGTGGTGGAGTTTAACTGCAACAAGCCAGCTTTGACTCAGTGGCTATCCTGTACTACGACTGCGGATAACTCTTTTGAGGTGGCGCACACGAGTCCACATATTCACCATATCAATACACCACTATGGATCCGCTCCCGTCTCCCTACGAGAACGCCATCCATAACACTCACACTTATCTTGCACATTTTAGAGTATCCACTTTCAGTTGTCTATGAACTGTACAGGCAACCCAGAAGTCCTTTACCGCGAACACGACTATTCGAATAGATCATGTTTACCCTGCAGGGGTGTACTTCTTCACACACGCTCTCCCCACTTACCACCATGTACACGTCGTGTATCTCGGCAAGCTTCAAGCGGAAGCCTGGCGAGGGAGTCTGCCACGACCTAACTAACCACACAAGTCTCTAGTATAGGTTTATCGCCTGTTAGGGTTCCATCCACGAGGAGATCCGGCCAAGGTTTCGTTCACAGCCCCAAACGACGTGTGCAGGGTTCCCGAGACACCAAACGAGCGCCCGGTACACCGTGCCACGGTGTATCTACCGCATCATAGCCCACCCATAGGGCCAGCGCTACACACGGCGTCCAACACATATCCTACAAACACGAGAAACTAGTTGCAACTCCTGGACAGAGATCAAGGTGGTTAATAAGTCGAGAGGGTCCATTGGTTTTAGGCCCAACGCGTGGTAGTAGCTGTTCATCGATCACAAACACGGAATTGGGTTCCTAAGGACGGTTTCAATGAGACAACCCACCATGTACTCCTACATGGCCTCTCACCGGTACCTTTACCAAATCGTGTTCACACACTTAGCTATCAACAGTAGGACATGTTCACAACTTTCCAGTTCATCCCCGATGAATTAGACCTGACACAACTCTAAGTTGTAGCAGGCATGACAAACAAGCATCAATGAGTAGGCACATCAGGGCTCAAACAACTCCTACTCATACTAGTGGGTTTCATCTATTTACTGTGGCAATGACAGGTCATGCAGAGGAAAGGGGTTTAACTACCGCAACATGTAACAATTGAATCGTTGTTGTCCTAATGCAGTAAAAGAGAGCAGAAGCGAGAGAGTAGGATTGTATCAGAATGAACAAGGGGGTTTTGCTTGCCTGGCACTTCCGAAGATAGCATATCTCTTCATCAGTGTCATCAAACTCATCGCCAGAACAACATCTACTGAAGGGGGACAATTACTGGCAACAGAGAGGAAACACAATCAATGCAATGCAAAAATATGATGCATGAATGTGACATGGCAATATGTTGTTGATTGAGCTAATGCAACTAGCAACCATATTAGATGAAGTTGGTTTGAACCCTAGGTTCAAATTCAAACTCCACAAGTTAATATTGAAATGCCATTCACTTAGTTTGTCCTAAACAGTGATGTTAAATTTCTCAAATATGCATGAATAAGGCATAAACAGATCCTTCATATTTTTATGATCATTTTCCATATATAAATTATTTCATTCTGAGCTACGGTTGAATTTCTATGATTTTTTGAAGTGTAAGTCATTTTCTGGATTTTTCTGGTTATTTAGAAATAAGCAAAATCCAGTAAATGATTTATTGCGTCAGTATGACATCGGTGTGATGTCAGCAAGTCAACAGGGGTCGATCAAGTCAAACTGACCAATGGGACCCGCATGTCAGTGTCTCGGTGTTGGCTCGTGTCACAGACAGGTGGGTTCGGTCAAACGCCACGTCAACAGAGTCAATGTTGACGTGTGGGTCCACTAGAATCAAATTAAGTCTAACTAATTTCGTTAGTAGGTTAATTAAACCGGTGGGGCCCGGCTGTCAGTGACTGTGGTGGGTAATTAGTGGGTGGATTAGGCCCTAATTACAGGGCCACGTCAGCTGGCTGGAACCGGACCGCCGGCGACCATCTAGCACGACGGCGTCTGTTCGGGACGGTGCTACAGGCATCGGTCAGGGGCGCTGCTTGGTCCTAGGGCAACTGGCGATCATGCGCATCCAGGGGACGCGTCAGGGGGCGCGGGGAGGCCGGGAGCATAGCTGGCGATGAGCTTTGGCGACAGCCGAGCCACGGGCATGACGTAGCCAACACTGTGGTGCACGGGGGGACCAACCAAAGGGTTACACGGCTTCCTGGGGAACCTGCGAGCACATCGGTGCTACTGGAGCGAGCGGAAGAGCTCGGGAGACCGAGGCTTGCCGGCCATGGCGATGGTCGGAGCTCGGTGCTTGCGGGGCGACGACTGTAGGACGCGAGGGACAACTCTGAAAGGGGAAAACAGATCTGGAGCTCACATCACGTCAGACGGAGGGCTCGGCGTCTTGGTGGAGGTTCTGGAGTCGACGGGGCGGCGGTGGCGATCTCCATTTCCTGGAGATGAAGACGAGGTTGAAGGCGGCTTCACAGGGAATCCGGTGAAGCGTGGCTGATGGAGACGACGCACGATGATGGTGCAGAGCTCTTGGGCACGACAGAGGGGCAAGGGGTTGACTATGGCCGTGGCGGACGGTGACGTTGGTGATGGTGGCACTCGGCGGTGCAAGAGAGGGAGCACCAGGGGAGAGGAGAGAGCGCACTACAAGGGGGAAAGATCCAGAGGGGAGCGGGGCGTCGCCGTGGTTTCGCTAGGAGGGGCCGGGGAAGCAGGAGGTGGTCAGGGCAGCGTTGGCGCTCGCCACGCACCTGTTTGTCCTCCTGGCAGAGGTGGAAGAAGACACGGGAGCCCCTGGTGGGCTGGGCCGGCAGTTCCAGGCCAGGTGGCTGCACAGTAGTTGGGCCACAGGTAACACAAGTATTCTCTCTCTCTCTTTCTCTCTCTCTCTCTCTCTCTCTCTCTCTTGTTTATGTTTTTCTATTTTTTGCTGTCGTTTTTGATTTAGTAAAATACTAAACCACTTGGTAAAATCCTGAAAATAATTTTGGGCACCTTTGAAATATTTCCCAACAGCCCTAAATTACTTTTAGGATTATTTGGACATTTAAATTTTTTTATAAGATTTAAATGTCCAAGTTCAAATACTTATGAATTAATTCAAAAATCCAAATTGTCCTAGAAAAATATGCACCATTTTTGGCAGAGGTTCTAGACCAATTCAAAAATGATGAAGTTTTCAGAAGGGCATTTTGAGTTCATTGAAATGATTTCAAATTCAGCCTGTTTGAATTCTATTTGGTGCTAGGGTTTAAACATCCCCATTTCAAGTTTAACAAAATTTAAACATGATGCATGGAGATTATGCAATGACAGGCAAGACAAAGCTAGGGCTGTGACAGATTGTGTGAAGATTACACCACTTGCGACTAAACCACCATGCGGTTATGCCTCTAAGTCGTGCCTCGACACGTGGGAGATATAGCCGCATCGTGGGTGTTACAAGTTTATCCAGGTTCGGGCCGCAAGTGATGCATAATACCCTTTTCCTGTTGGTTTGTGTTTATCTGGTGTTCTTGTACTAGCTACAAAGCGTGCAGGGTCCAAAAAGTCCGAATCCTTCTCCAGTATGCCTTGGGGCTCCTTTTATAGCCAAAGGGGTCGCCATAGTGGCACACAGGAGGTGGAAAGTTGTACTATATACAAGTCTATCGCTTGGTACCGTAGGACAAACACATTTAATGCGCTGCCGACATGCCCCCTCACTTTATCGGGGATGGCAAGGAAGGTCGTCTCGTCCGTCGCCGCCTTGTCTCACACTGACACGCGTCCAAGCTGACTAGGCGTGCAGCGCCACGCTGACTGGCTGGCTGCTGAGTTGGTGCGGTGACGGAGTCTTCACGAAGATCTGCATGCCACCACGCAGGTGCTCGCTGAGTTGGCCTGGAAGCTTCACGTCGCCACGCAGGTGCCTGCCTCGCTGGCGGGTTGACTGCTGTGTTGGAACGGCGGTGGAGCCTTGGCAAGTGGGGGCCTGGCTGCGGCCCCGCAGATGTCCCGACAAGGGCCTTGCTGGTGTCTCGCAAGTGTCCCGGGCAAGGGCCTTGCCAGCGTCCCCGGCAAGGAGGGTTTCCATCTTCTAGTTCTCATCTAGTCTTGTATGTTCTTGGTCTTTACAAAGATCCGCATGACACCATGCAGACGCCTCCAGAGCCTTGGTTCCAATGTTGTTGATGGTGTCAGAACTCTTAGGCTCAAGGGTGGCGGCTCTGCTGGTGTTGGGCAAGTTACCCTGGCAAGACTCTTGCCGGGGCTACGTAAGCTCCCCTGGCAAGGCTCTTGCCGGGGAAAGCCCACCATGTCCCTCTGCTTCTCGCGCCTTCGGCTTGGCGCTGCTCTGGTTGTCTTGTGTCTTCGCTTCCTCTGCCCTGCCAAGCGTGGCCACGAGCGTGTGGGAGCGACTACCCACGCACAAGTAAAGGGGTACAAAAAGGACCCCTACTTTTGTACACCAACATTGGGTTCCACAGTCTTACTTATCGAGAAAGGCTACAATTGATCCGCTATACTTGTGGGTTATGAAGATCTTTTTCAGGCGCCGTTGCCGGGGAGCAATAGCGTAGGGGGAATATTCTCGTGTGTGCTTGTTTGCTTTATCACTAAGTAGTTTTTTTTCTGTTATAATTTGTTTTATATCTTTAGTTATGGATATGAACACGAAATACCAAAAATAATAGTTGTACTTGCTACTCATGGAGATGGGGAACCTCCTAAAACCCTCGATGCTTGTTATGTGGAAAATATTACACACTACTTTGACAATCCTGATAAATCCCCATTCAAATTGATAATGGGAGACACTTTGGATCAAGGGGAATACTTTAGGGATTATCGCTTGTCTCAAAAGGGGAAACTCTTGTGAGATCAAATTGATTGTTTGCAATGGCATGCTTGGAATTTATGCTTAAGATATGATTATACTTGTTGCTCTAAGATGAAGTCTCCACACCTTCACTTTTAATGTGAATTTAAACCTTAGATTCTTACACTAATAGTGTATATGATTACTATGATGTGGAACAAACAGAAGAATTTTTTTGCTTTTAAGGGTGCTTATGAAATTTACTCTTTGCACTACAAAAAAAATACACTTCCGTGATGATATCTGTTTGTCACAGTAGGTCACGTTTTCTGTCATGCATGTACATCCATGGCGATTTTATGAGAGAATCAAGATAGACATACCTGTGTTGTCGTAGAAGTGTTCCATGACAGTACCAAAATTATCATCACGGAAGTGTCCACTTCCATGATGATAAATCGCGCGTCATGGAAGTGTTTTCATAAAGGGTAACCAACATGTGGCATCCACCATAACGGGTCACCATTAAGCTATCGGGTTCTAGTTTGGTTTCGATAACCCGTTAACAGCCCTAACCATTGGGGATTTTCCATGCGTAAAATTCTCATTCGCCGCAGTATCCATGTGTCAGCTCAGTGCTGGGACATATGTCATCCAACAAATGGACGGGACGCGCCTATGATACGTCAACACGTGGCATGGCCGAACAGTGGCCCATTCAGGTCAAAAGGCCGCCCCATTTGACTTAGTCAAAAGGTAGCTGCCCGGCCCACCAAAGTACTGTTAATGTACGGCTTGTTATAGCCTATCCGAATTAGGCCCAGTAGCGCCATATGGGCCGTTCAATATGATTCCAGCCCGTTGTAACTTCCGGCCCATATAAGGCCCATGACGTCTTTGGGCCCATATGAGGCCCTTTCTTAATCTTGGCCCATAAACGGCCTATGGTGAAGTTGGCCCATAATGAACAGTATATAGCTTTATACCCATTACCGGCCCATTATTCCATTGGGCTGTTTCAGTCTGTGTTATCTTTCGGCCTTCTAAGGGCTCATTTATTATTGGGCCCATTTCCAGCATTCGATTACTTACGGTCCGTTACTGGCCTGTTCCGCTTGTGGGCCAAATTCAGCCCATGGTTAAAGTTGGCCCGTCTGTGGCCCTTTAATCCGTTGGGCCGTTTTCATGGTGTCATCAAATATGGCCCATTAATGACATGTTATGCCTGCCGTTGTAATTAAGCTCGTTGTACACATGGGCCTGTTAACGACCCATAAAAAGATGATTCCCATTATAGCCCGTTTACGACCATATTGCGGTCCGTTAATTGTCCACGAAAGTATGGCCAATCGATCATACGGCCATGTTTGGCCAATCGATCATACGACCCGTAGAAGGCCCATGGATCATACAGACCTTAGGAGGTCCACTACAGCAGGCAGCAGGACCATGGTTACAACGGTCAGTATGTTGCCAATGTTTACTCTGGCCTATTTCTAAATAAGAAAGGTTACCGCAGAAAAAAAACTACAGTGACTACCAGCAAAAAATAAACAAGACAATAAGGAAATAAATAAGCAAGCAATTTACGCTAGGCTATTACGGCTATTACAAATACTACATCCACTGGGCATCAAATATAGTGAACAAGTAGCATATTACATA
This sequence comes from Triticum urartu, assembly GCF_003073215.2. Taxonomy (NCBI): domain Eukaryota; kingdom Viridiplantae; phylum Streptophyta; class Magnoliopsida; order Poales; family Poaceae; genus Triticum; species Triticum urartu. The sequence goes on from NC_053026.1 coordinate 356,593,752, forward strand.
CACTGAGCATCTAAATTGGCCACCAGTGAAAATAAACGCGACAACAAAACAAGTCCAGAACTGAAACCACTTTAGAAGAGCTCAAGAAACGATATCCTGGATACCCACCATGCTGGCAAGAAGCTTAGCAAGCTTATTAGTTTTCCCTTGTTTGGCGCTAAAATTGTCCAGCGGCTGTTGCACCAGAAAGTATGCATCTGAATTCTGCAGGAAGTTCCTCAGTCCTTCAGCTTCTTGCCGCAGCATAGCTGACTGATGCCTTTCAGCTTGTAGCTAAGACTGAAGAAGTCGAAGTGATTCAGGTAGCGAGTTCAAAGAGCTTGTGCCAGCGGTAGTGGCCAGTAACTCAAACACTACATCAACGCAGGACTTTGGGGTTGTCTCACTGTCTACAAGATAGTCTTTATCACCTTTCTTGGAGACCAACAGGGTTGTCTCACTATCTTGAACCTTATCTGCATTACTTTCTCTACTGTTGCATAATGGGGTGCTCTTCTCCAATATTCTGTTCGCATTCTACAAGAGAAACAAGCAGACACATCACAGGCTTAGCATGTAGTATATGAAACTCATTTTGGTGAACCGCTCCAGTAGTAAGGTGGACAGGATAACATCATGACACAAACATATATCTATGTCCTATGGTCACTGTATTGTCCATATCATTCTAGTTTATGTTGCCAAATCAAGATAGAGATGCAGTTCAAATCATATATTTTAAGACACAGCAGCATAGACAGAATATAAGTGTGGGAAACTACACAACATTGGCAACACTTGTAATGTGCATGACATGAGAACATAACTGTTTATACAACTGAAACTGAAATCAAATAGAGCAAGAAGTTAGAGCAACAATCCAGTTAAAGAAATAGGTTTAAAACATACCTGTGGCACCATTGGAGTTTCAATTGGATCCTTCAAATTCGAAATTAGTTGGTATGAGTAAATACAGTGATGCAAGAGCAAAGGAGTATAGACCATAGCTACGGAATCTGACCTGAGAAAAGTTGCTCTTCTGCTTTAAACGTGGAGTTTGGGTTCGCTGTGGTGGTCTTCGTGCTTTGGGCACTTTAGTTGCTTTACAAACTGCTCGTGTGGGGGTACTCTGTGGTGGACATGGTGCTGTGCCAACTAGAAGTGGGTTACTATCCGCTGGGGTTGGGGTTAGATGGAGTGTAGCTGGTTCTTTGTCCAACGGTGTAAGTGTACGATTTGAAAGAGTCTTGATTATGTAGGGTGGGGCTAGTTCATGGGCCAGTACAACCATGGTTCTATCTACATCAATGGGTAGCACCGTCTTTTGTGAAGAACATGTTTTTACTCCCGTAGATACTGCCATCAACCCCTCCAATTCAAATGGCTGATAAACAAGAAAAGAAATTGAAAGTATAGACATTGTATGGTAGAAAGATGTGGTAATTCACATATATGTTGTCTAACCAAACATGACAACATGACACAATTTCACATATATGATGGCTAACTAAACATGATAGCATGACACAGTTTCAGATATATGATGGATAACTTAACAGGATATAATGGCATACTTCAAGATAGGATGAGTATCTAAACAGGATGACATGACAAAACTATATGATGTCTTTCTAAAATAGGTTGGGATGAAATAATTCACATACATGTTGTCTAAGTATACAAGATGGCACGATATAATTCACATAATTGATTCATATACTAACCTGATGGCACTCGCCTGTATGATCTCTAAACTAAGCAGATGGCATTGAATATTGTGTATATGATGTCTAAACTAAGCAATGCAAGACACCATATGCATGATATGAGAAATATAAACATTGCAAGTTAGAGCATACACCTCAGGTGAGATATAGGACTGGTCATCTGTCTCTGAATGCTCCTCTGAGGAGCTACATGTAACCATCAAGATATATGCTTCAACAGGTACCATTTCCTGCTCTGAAGACTTTTTTCTCCTAATTTTTCCATAACCGGCTCAAATGGCTGATACACATGAAGAGTAGTTCAATATACATAGATTGTCGACAAATGGAATACGTAATTTAAAAAAGGATGGCATGAAATAATTCACATATATGATGCCTGGCTACATGGCGGTGCATAATTCACATATATGATAACTGGCTGAAAAACATGGCATTGTATAATTCACATATCTGATATAGGAAGCAAACATGAGGCATTCACACTAAGCATGTCTAATCTAAGCAGATGGCATGGCAATGCAAGACACCATATGCATGATATGAGCAATATAACCCTGCCAAGTTAGAGCATACACATCAGGGGGATAAGACTGGTCATCTGTCTCTGAATCCTCCTCTGAGGAGCTATCCGTAACCAGCAATAAATCTGCATCGACAGGTAGCACTGACTGCTCAGAAGACCTTGTTTTCACTCCAGATTTTCCCATGACCGACTCAAATGGCTGATGCACAGGAAGAGTAAATGGATGTATAAACATTGTTGACAAATGGAATACATTATGAAAACAAATATGGCACAATACAATTCACATATACTATGACTGGCTAAACATGATGGCATTACATGATTCACGTATATGATCCATGGCTAAAGGAGATGGCATTGCATAATTCACATATACTCCCTCCGTTCCTAAATATTTGTCTTTTTAGAGATTTAAAATGGACTACCACATACAGATGTATAAAGACATATTTTAGAGTGTAGATTCACTCATTTTGCTCCGTATGTAGTCATTTGTTGAAATCTCTAAAAAAGACAAATGTTTAGGAATGATGGGAGTGTGATATAGAAACCAAACAGGTGGCATTCACATAGAGAAAATCGAAACTAAGCTGATGACATATAAGATGTATAATGTAAGCAATGTGAGACGCCATATGCATCATATGACCAACATTAGCGTGCCAGGTTAGAGAAAACACCTCAGGGGGTAAATAGGAGTGGCCGACTCCCTCTGAATCCCCCTCTGAACAGTTATCTTCCTCTGGAATACAATCTAGAATGGCGGGAGGGGGTCCCACTTCGCCCACCATGGAGCGGCGTCTGCATGACATTATATTCCCACACAATGGTCTTCTCTTTTTCTCTACATGTTTAGTACGATTGTGTACAATAGCTGACATGCGTAATAAAAAACATAGAATTAGATTATGTAAGGCCTAAGGGGTGCATGCAGAAATCAAGACTGATGGTAGCAAACGAGTGGATAGATCCAAAACTAATGATAGCAGGTAGATTGTAGGTTTAGTTGAAAAGATAGACGATGGATCATCAACTGTTTGTTGCCCACCCAACATGAACCACATAGAAGATCCCAGATGAACCAAATAGTAGACATATACTATTCAGTGTTGCCTCGATATGTGCCCCACAAGAATTTTAAAACTCAAGTTTGAATATTAGTTTGGAGCTGACTCGGAGTCTACGAGGTGAACATAACGATAAAGTAGCAGGTAATAATCACCGATGTATAACGTAAGCAGACACAAAAGAGTGCGACCTCTCTTCCGGAACTGTGTAGTCCTCATGTTCATCTCCTCAGTCGATGATGGTAATGCAGTTGGCGTAGCTTCCAGCAACGGGGAAGATGAGCTGAGGTGGTGAAGAAATTCTGTAGGGGGAATCTCTACTGCAGTGAATGCTTCCGTCAATGGTGCACCTCAGGTGGGGTCGATGACGGCATGACAGGAGCAGGACATAACACATAGAGTTTTCTTTGACACCTATTTGAAAATGAAGTAAATCTGTAAGGGCTCCTTAGAATTGGAGGATTCTATAAACGCAGGGACATGAAAAACACAGGAATAGGATAGGAATGCACGTGCAAAACAGAGCATTTGCAAACATAGGATTTCTATCAACCTGGGTGTTTGGTTCATATGAATTGGAAGAACACAAGAATGGAGAAACATTGTCAAATTAAAGTCAAACCACACGGAAATGAAAAAATAAGAATCTTATTATGCTAGTAATGCAATTAGTCCTGTTCTTCATGCATATTAATTTGAAAAGGACGTCCAAGTGGATATTAAAATTCTTACATTTTTTCTTTGAAAGAGACACCAAAGAAAAAAAATCCTCCATTTTTGCTTTGCTCCATTCCTTCTAACCAAATGCACGAATAGTAGTACCATAGTAAAGTTTCCAATTCCTATGTTTTCCTTCACTTTTTCTTTTAACCACTGGCCATTCTAGTAGGCGGTCTTCAACAGGCTGAAGCCTGCCCTCGAAATATTTTGTGAGCTTAGATTTGGTCCACATGAGTATCATATAATGGCTATCTTGCTAAACCGATTCAAATTGTTGTTCAAAAGAGCATTTAGTTTTCTCACTGTTAACTTTGTGACCATGATTCATTCATTTCTAGATTTGCAACTTCTTTGAACCAAAGGATCCCCGAGGGATTGACATGAATGCAGAGTAACAAAGTGATGCGACGAGTGTACAAACTCTTTGGCATAGCCTTGTCGACCTCGGCATCATTGGGTTGGACGTGGAGGATGGTGATGCTAGTGTGACTGTCAAAGGCATGGCAGAAGACCTGAGGTCTCTGGAGATGGAGCCGAGGGTACTACTCCACTGTGATGGACGGTTTCGTCATTAGAGCAACTTTGATGAGGTGTACGATGGCGAGGCTGAAGCAGGATAAGACAAACAACGTTAATCTGAAGTGGGACTCTAATAGCATCTGCAATAGATGATGTACAATATATCATCAAAAAGTTCTAGATGTAAAATGCATCAGCCGCGCCACGGCCGCTCCGACAAATGCTGTAAATACTATTCACTCTGAACTTAACTGAAGAAACTGAAATTTACAGTCGAAACTGAATTTTACTATCAAAACTGATTAAACTAGTAGAAGGGATTTGCAATAGAAGTTTAGGGCGCTCGAACACTAGTAGCAGAGAAGCAGCGATCTAAATCAGTAGCCGCTCGAGCAGGGAACATAGTAGTAGGGAGAAACTCGTGCAGAAGCAGCGCGACCGAGTGCTAAAGCAGCAACTCATGTAGTTGTTGCAGGTCGTGCAGTAGCAGCAGCAGTGCGAGCAAGAGCAAGAGCAGAGCAGAGCAGCAACATGAACGAGAGCAAGAGCGGAGCAGCAGCGTGACCGACAGCAATAGCAGAGCAGAAGCACAAACGAAAGCAAGAGCAGTGCAGCAGCGCGACCGACAACAAGAATAGAGCAGCATCCCGAGCGAGAGCCGGTTTAGCAGCAGCCAGTGCTGGTGTGGAAGTCGTCGCCGAGGAAGCAACGACATGGGGGAGAGACACCATGGAGGAAGTGGCCAGCGACGGCGCCATCGATGGAGACCCTCCATGACTGCTCGGTATCGAGGAACGACATCCCCATGAGATCGAATAAAATATAAAATGCAGCAGTGAGTGCAGAACCTCCTTGGTGGCGCCTAGTAGGCCTCGGCTTCATCGGGGGAATTCGTGTGGGTGCTGCGGTTCCGGTGGGGCAGGTCAAGACGACACTATGGGGATGGAGGTGGTGTGATAGACGAGGCGAACGTCGAGGCAGCTCCTTGGAGGTGGAGGATGGGGCGGCTGATCCGGCGGAACGACGAGATCGACGACGAATCCTCATCCGGTGCGGTGGATGAAGGACATCGAGCTATTGATATGGATGATGTCATCGGGGAAGAGTCTCCGGCTGGGCGGCGGTCGGGACGCCGCCGAAGGAGCGTGGGGTTTCGTGGGTTTTGGTGGCCTTGGTGTCCGAATGGGGGGCGAAGGGGAAGGTAGGGGGAGCCATGGCTTAGGGATGTGCTTGTCTGAAATGTAGGGTAAGTTACGAACGTACCCCCACCGGTTTTGACCACGCGACGACGAGGCCACATTTCCCGCTGAGGGGTAGATGTCAAGACCCCGATTCCAAGTCACATCGATCTAGCCGGTAACACCTCATATCACATTGCGGCCTCACACACGGTATCCCCACGGGTGTCGCCTTACCATGGCCCGGGACCGTTTGCGCCTTTTGGCTCACATATATGATAGTGTTGCTAGCATCCATATGACAGAGAACCCGGGCCGACATGGCTAGTCATGAACCCAAAGCGGCACAGACCTATGGGGACAAGCATACATGAATCACATCGAGCATGTCGGTCATCAGCGAGTGAATCCGGGCTGTAGCACTGGGCTAACAGGACTCCGGGGAAGCCGGGCTGTAGCAGGCTAGGCAGGACTCCGGAAGTCACCGCGTGACATTTCCCTGAAGGGACAGACATAGGAACGAAATGAAACACATGCCGGCCAGTCAAGTGTCATGAGCAGTAGTGCTGGGCTAGCAGGACTCTGGTGAACCGGGCTGTAGCAGACTACTATGGCTCAAGAAGCACTATACTACATTTCCCCATAAGAGAGGCTACCAAGGATAAACAACTAGATTGTCGGATCCCACACATACCAAGCATTTCAATCATACACACAATATGCTCGATATGTGTAAATACAACATGGCATCACAACATAACTCTACGACTCAAGTATTTATTCATTAGGCTCCAAGGAGCGAGATATTACAAACATGGGTCTCATGACACAACAATCATAGCATACAAATCAAGCACATGCGGAATCTTAACATGTCTGAGTACAGACATCTACAAATGAAAAAGGCTAAGAAGCCTGACTATCTACCAGATCCTGCCGAGGGCACAAGATCGTAGCTGAGGTACCAAGATAAACGTCGAAGTCCACGCGGAACTACTAGCGAGACTGAAGTCTCTCCGCAAAAACATAAATTAAGCAAACGTGAGTACAAATGTACTCAGCAAGACTTACATCAGAACTAACTACATATGCATCGGTATCAACAAGGGGGGGTGGAGTTTAACTGCAGCAAGCTAGCTTTGACTCAGTGGCTAACCTGAACTACGACTGCAAGCAACTCTTTTGAGGTGGTGCACACGAGTCCACATATTCACCATATCAATACACCACTATGGATCCGCTCCCGTCTCCCGACGAGAAGGCCATCCATAGCACTCACGCTTATCTTGTGAGTTTTAGAGTATCCACTTTCACTTGTCTATGAACTATGTAAGGGGTCCAAGTTTCCATATCCGAGGAATCCGGCTATTCGAATAGATAATGATAACCCTGCAGGGGTGTACTTCTTCACACATGCTCCCACCACTTACCGTCGTTTACACGACATGTACTCGGCAACCTTCAAGCGGAAGCCCAACGAGGGTGTCGGCCACGGCCTACCTAAACACTCAAGTCTCTAGTCCAGGTTTATTGCCTCTCCAGGTTCCATACGCAGAGAGTCCGGCTGAGGTTTCCACATACGGCCCTGAACGATGTGAACAGGGTTCCCGAGACACCAAACGGGCGCCCGGTACACCGTGCCACGGTGTATCTACCGCATCATAGCCCACCCCTAGGGTCAGCGCTACGCACAACCGCCAACACATAACCTACAAACACCAGAAACTAGTTGCAACTCCTGGACAAAGTACTAGGGTGATTAAGAAGCCGAGAGAGTCAATTAAGGATCCTAATGAGTGGTAGTAGTTGTTCATGGATCGCAGACACAGAACTCAGTTCCTAAGAACGGTTTCAATGAGACAACCCACCATGTACTCCTACATCGCCTCTCGCCGCTACCTTTAGCAAATCGTGTTCACACACTTAGAGCACACACAGTAGGACATGTTCATCACCATTCCAATTCATTCCCGATGAATCAGACCCGACACAACTCTATGCAATAGCAGGCATGACAAACAAGCATGAATGAGTAGGCACAGCAGGGCTCAAACAACTCCTACTCATGCTAGTGGGTTTCATCTATTTACTATGGCAATGATAGGTCATGCAGAGGAAAGGGGTTCAACTACCGCAGCATGTAATAGTTGAATCGTTGTTGTCCTAATGCAGTAAAAGAGAGCAGGAGCGAGAGAGTGGGATTGTATCAGAATGAACAAGGGGGTTTTGCTTGCCTGGCACTTCTGAAGATAGTATAACTCTTCATCGGTGTCATCAATCACATCATCAAAGTAACGTCTAGTGAGAGGGGACAATCACCGGCAAACACAAAAGAACCAACACTCACTGCAATGCACAATCAAATGAATGCCATGTCATGTTAAGGAACTAAATTTACCTAATGCAGCAGTAAGCCAAGTTAATTGAAGTGGAATTCAAACAGGGTTAAACTCCAACTCCAAATGCTAGTTCATAAATTGCCCTAATCATGATTTATCCTATTCAGTTAGGTTAACTTGTTCAATCATGCATGAAAGTGCCATAAACAGATTCTTCATATTTTTCTGATCATTTTTCATATATAATTTATTTCATTCTAAGCTACGGTTGAATTCCTATGATTTTTGGAAGTTTAAAACATTTTCTGGAATTTCCTGAATAAACTTAAATCCAGAAAATGCTTTACTGCGTCAGCATGACATATGTGTGACGTCAGCAGGTCAACTGGGTCGGCCAGGTCAAACCTGACCAGTGGGACCCACTGGTCAGTGACTCAGTCCACTAACTGAGTTAGTTAGTGTTAAACTAACCCTAACCAGGCTATTAGCAAGGTGGGGCCCACATGTCAGTGACTTGTTTAGTTGTCTAAATTAGTTAGGTCTAATTAATCTAGAGTTAACTAATCAGGGGCTTGGTCCCACATGTCAGGACACAGGGGAGGTCAAACAGGGGTCAAACCCTGCCGATGTTGAGTCGTCGGCGAGGCCGAGACCGCGGAGGGGCTCGGATTTTGCCCTCCGGCGACCAAATTAGCGGCCGAGACCACCGGTGCGAAGCCCAGGCTCTCGCGCATCCAATGGAACACACAGGAGCCCGTGGGATGGCCGGAGGCGACGACGGCGTCAAGGTCAGCGGCGGCCGGAGCACGGGCTCGACCGGCGCGACGTTACAGTGTACGGGAGAGAGAGATGAGCAGTGATATGGCTTCCTGGGAGCACGCTGAGCACGATGGAACGCACATCTGCGAGCTGTAGCGACTATGGCCACGGAGACGCCATTCCCGGCGGGGCGAAGCTCTTGGGCGCGGTGGCTAGGCTAGCTAGGGGAGGCAAACGAGCTTGGGGAGAGAGGGGAAAACAGCGAGGCTCACTGGGAGGTCGAAGCGCAGCTTAGTGGGCTCGGGGTCGACCTGGAAGCGGCGAATTTGTCGATGGCGTCCGGTGGCCGTGCTCGGGGAAGACGACTCATGGCGGCGATGTGGGGCTCCCGCGGTGGCGTGGATCGGGGTGGAAGAAGGAGGGGGTCGAGGCGGAGCCTCTCGGCGTGTTGGCAAGGCGAGGCAGTGGCTGTGGCCACGACAACAGCGAGCGGCAGCGACGGCGGCGCTCGGCGCAGGTGAGAGAGAGAAGCGGAGGAGAGGAGGGCCACAGGGAAGAGTGAGAGGGGTCAGGGCTTGCGTGGCGTCTCCATAGAAGGCCAGGGCGTCGACGGGGAGCGGAAAGCAGGAGCTGGCGAGGCGCGTGGCCAGCGCGCGGCAAACACGCGCTCGTCCTTCTGTCCGGGGAGGAAGACGATAGGGAGGCTGCGGTGGTGGGCTGGGCAGGCCACTTGGGCCGCCAGGTAAGCCCAGGTACTATCTCTCTCTCTCTCTCTCTCTCTCTCTTTTTCTTCTGTTTTGCATTTTCTGTAATTTGTTTTGATTTAGTTTTAGACACTAAATCATTTTTGTTGCTTCGGATAATTCTTGTAGGGACTAGTTGGATTATTCCAAATCCCTTCACCAAAGATCAGAATTATTGGACATATATTAATTAATTAATAAATATATATCCAATGCAAATAGTTATTGATTTAATTCAAAGGCCCAAAATAAATATCTCTGAGATTCCAAAAATATTGTTTTAAGTTTTACCACTTGCCAATATTTTCAGAGACTAAGAGGAACATTTTCTTGGACTTCTTTGAAAAGATTTTAATGTTGATTATTTTTGAAGTGATTTATGAGGGTTTCAACTAACCTCAATTCAACTTTCAGAATTTAGACATGATGCATGGTGCTCACTCAGGTAATTAGCTACAAGCAAAATCTAGGGCTGTGACAGTAGAAGGGGGATTTCACGTGTCTGGGCTGCGGGACCGATTTCCGATGAGGAGGGAGTTTTCGCGCGCGTCAAAATTTCGGGATAACAAGGCGCAACACGGGTTGAAGAGGCAGGAATTTCACAGCAGAAGAGACAAAAGATACTCGAGCTTGAAAACTTCGGGATAACAAGGCGCAGATTCCATGTTCGGCAGAACAAACTTAACGTGTACAAAAAACAATTCATACAAGACACAAGAGAGTCATGTCCCCTTTTACTATATTGCTATAATTGACATTGAAAAAAACTACAAGAAAAATGTAAAAAAATCAGGATAACAAGATTAGCCTATACAGTACCAAATCAATTCGCACTTCCCTTAAGAACAACAAAAAACAAATCAATTCCCACCACAAGAAAGAGTCATGTCCCTTTTTATATGATTACAGATGCCAGGATCTCGAATTTAAATTTTTGAATCCACGTTATGTTGAATTCAAATATATCTTTAGGTGAACTTGCGGTTTATAATGGATGTAGTCCTACATTTTGATCTTCCATCTTATATGAACATTTTACTCCACCCTATGAACATATATATTGTTGTCTACAATATGGACTAAATTTGAATCAATTTTCCTTATTTGAATATGATTGTTGTTGAATTATACCATCATTTAAATATTATCTTGATAACAGAAACATGCATATAGTAGTAATCATATTTCACTATGAACTACATGTACCATACGATCTCCAATTCAAATATTTACATCCATTTTATGTTGAATTAAAATCACAGTACATTGGTCTAGGTAGCGAGATGTTCGGGAAATCTAAACCATGTTTTCATATGTATAATTTTTTGCCGAATTGGGACAAGTTTTGGTATAAGCTTCTTGCAAACCGGGGATTCTCTCAACAAGCCTCGTGGTTCCGAGAGGGAACGTGTCACCTTTGTGTGCGAAACGATATACGCTGCCTCCCCCTGATTTTCTTTACATAGGTAACATAGAACTGTATGAGTGCCCTGTTAAATTTTGGAATTATTCTGGGTTCGTTTGGCCTTTTTTATACATTAATTGAGTTTCTGGTCATTTAATGTGCATAATTCAAATTTGAACTACAAGCACATGCATGCTCCGGTGCACCAAAGTTGGTTGAAAAATCACATGTGTGTCCTTGGGTGAATTTCTAGGTCCCATGCAAGAAATGGGAATGAAATTCAAACATCTGGGCGTCGTGACTCGGCTGAGAACCTTGAGAAACTTGGTTTTTAAATTCCTGTAAATCCAAAACTCGCCTGGAAATCATGACACTTTGCGTGGTGTCATGTCATAGCACTAACATGCTGTGGTAAATTTTTTGGCCGAATTGGAACAAGTTTTGGTATAAACTTCTTGCAAACCGAAGCTTCTCTCAAGAAGGCTCGTGGTTCTAAGAGGGAACGTGCCACCTTTGTGTGCGAAACGACATACGCTGCCCCCCTTGTTTTTCTTTACATAGGCAACATAGAACTATATGTGTGTCGTGTTAAATTTCGGAATTATTCCGGGTTCGTTTGGCCTTTTTTATACATTAATTGAGTTTCTGGTCATTTAATGTGCATAATTCAAATTTGACCTACAAGCACGTGCTCCAGTGCACCAAAGTTGGTTGAAAGATAACATGTGTGTCCTCGGGTGAATTTCTAGGTCCCATGCAAGAATGGGAATGAAATTCAAACATCTGGGCGTCGTGACTCGGCCGAGAACATTGAGAAACTTGGTTTTTAAATTCTTGTAAATCCAAAACATGCTTGAAAATCATGAAACTTGGCATGGTGTCATGTCATGGCACTAACATGTTATGGTAAAAAAATTGGCCGAATTGGAACAAGTTTTGGAATAAGCTTCTTGCAAACCGGAGCTTATCTCAAGAAGGCTCATGGTTCTGAGAGGGAGCATGTCACCTTTGTGTGTGACACGATATACGCTGCCCCCCTTGATTTTCTTTACAAAGGGAACATACAACTATATGAGTGTCGAGTTAAATTTTGGAATTATTCCGGGTTCATTTGGCCTTTTTATACATTAATTGAGTTTCTGGTCATTTAATGTGCATAATTCAAATTTGAACTACAAGCACATGCTCCAGTGCACCAAAGTTGGTTGAAAAATCACATGTGTGTCCTTGGGTAAATTTCTAGGTTCCATGCAAGAAATGGGAATGAAATTCAAACATCTGGACATCGTGGCTCGGCCGAAAACATTGAGAAACTTGGTTTTTTAATTCCTGTAAATCCAAAACACGCATGAAAATCATGAAACTTGGCTTGGTGTCATGACATGGCATCAACATGCTGTGGTCATTTTGCTGTCCGATTTTGCGAAGGCACACACATTAACAATCAACAAAGTCATTTTGGAACAAGTGCTGTCACCTTACAATCGGAAACACAAATATTATTGAAACTGTGGGCGTTCTACTTACCATTTACATGCCGCCATGCGTGCCCTTTTTTTATTGACTAGGAGGCGTCGTGCGGGGTAGCTATTTGAGTACGGGGGCATGCGATCAGACCCCCGCACGTGCTTATCGGGAGGAGAGCCCTTTGACCTCCATCTATTGGGGAACGTAGCAGAAATTCAAAATTTTCCTACGTGTCACCAAGATCTATCTATGCAGAGACCAGCAACGAGGGGAAGGAGAGTGCATCTACATACCCTTGTAGATCGCTAAGCGGAAGCGTTCAAGTGAACGGGGTTGATGGAGTCGTACTCGTCGTGATTCAAATCACCGATGACCAAGTGCCGAACGCACGGCACCTCCGCGTTCAACACACGTGCAGCCCGGTGACGTCTCCCACGCCTTGATCCAGCAAGGAGAGAGGGAGAGGTTGAGGAAGACTCCATCCAGCAGCAGCACAACGGCGTGGTGGTGATGGAGGAGCGTGGCAATCCTGCAGGGCTTCGCCAAGCACCACAGAAGAGGAGGGAGAGAGAGATGCAGGGCTGCACCAACGAGAGATCGAATCGCGTGTGTTATGGGCAGCCCTAGGCCTCATATATATAGGGAAGGGGAGGGGCTGCGCCCCCTCTAGGGTTCCCACCCCTAGGGGGGCGGCAGCCCTAGATGGGGATCAAGGATGGCGGCCAAGAGGGGGAGAGGAGAGGGAGGCGCACCAATATGGGCCTTAAGGCCCATATCCCTTAGGGTTTGCCCCCTTTCCACCTCTTAGGCGCCATGGGCCCTTGTGGGAGGCGCACCAGCCCACTAAGGGGCTGGTCCCTCACCACTCTTAGCCCACGCAACCTTCTGGGGTTGGTGGCCCCACTTGGTGGACCCCCGGGACCCTCCCGGTGGTCCCGGTACGTTACCGATAAACCCCGAAACTCTTCCGGTGACCAAAACAGGACTTCCCATATATAAATCTTTACCTCCGGACCATTACGGAACTCCTCGTGACGTCCGGGATCTCATCCGGGACTCCGAACAACATTCGGTAACCACATACAAGCTTCCTTTATAACCCTAGCGTCATCGAACCTTAAGTGTGTAGACCCTACGGGTACGGGAGACATGCAGACATGACTGAGACGTTCTCCGGTCAATAACCAACAGCGGGATCTGGATACCCATGTTGGCTCCCACATGTTCCACGATGATCTCATCGGATGAACCACGATGTCAAGGAATTAATCAATCCCGTATACAATTCCCTTTGTCTATCGGTACGATACTTGCCCGAGATTCGATCGTCGGTATCCCGATGCCTTGTTCAATCTCGTTACCGGCAAGTCTCTTTACTCGTTCCGTAACACATCATCCCGTGATCAACTCCTTGATCACATTGTGCACATTATGATGATGTCCTACCGAGTGGGCCCAAAGATACCTCTCCGTCACACGGAGTGACAAATCCCAGTCTCGATTCGTGCCAACCCAACAGACACTTTCGGAGATACCTGTAGTGTACCTTTATAGTCACCCAGTTACGTTGTGACGTTTGGTACACCCAAAGCACTCCTACGGCATCCGGGAGTTGCACAATCTCATGGTCTAAGGAAATGATACTTGACATTAGAAAAGCTTTAGCATACGAACTACATGATCTTGTGCTAGGCTTAGGATTGGGTCTTGTCCATCACATCATTCTCCTAATGATGTGATCCCGTTATCAATGACATCCAATGTCCATGGTCAGGAAACCGTAACCATCTATTGATCAACGAGCTAGTCAACTAGAGGCTTACTAGGGACATGGTGTTGTCTATGTATCCACACATGTATCTGAGTTTCCTATCAATACAATTATAGCATGGATAATAAACGATTATCATGAACAAGGAAATATAATAATAACTAATTTATTATTGCCTCTAGGGCATATTTCCAACAGTCTCCCACTTGCACTAGAGTCAATAATCTAGTTCACATCGCCATGTAATTAACACTCACAGGTCACATCGCCATGTGACTGACACCCAAAGAGTTCTGGGTTTGATCATGTTTCTTGTGAGAGAGGTATTAGTCAACGGGTCTGAACCTTTCAGATCCGTGTGTGCTTCACAAATCTCTATGTCATCTCCTAGATTCAGCTACCACGTTCTATTTGGAGCTATTCCAAATAACTGTTCTACTTGGAGCTATCCTAAATTGTTGCTCCATTATACGTATCCGGTATCTCTACTCAGAGCTATCCGGATAGGTGTTAAGCTTGCATCGACGTAACTCTTTACGTCGAACTCTTTTACCACCTCCATAATCAAGAAAATTCCTTAGTCCACTAGTTACTAAGGATAACTTTGACCGCTGTCTTGTGATCCATTCTTGGATCACTCTTGTACCCCTTGACTGACTCATGGCAAGGCACACTTCAGGTGCGGTACACAGCATAGCATACTGTAGAGCCTATGTCTTAAGCATAGGGGACGACCTTCGTCCTTTCTCTCTATTCTGCCGTGGTCGAGCTTTAAGTCTTAACTTCATACCTTACAACTCAGGCAAGAACTCCTTCTTTGACTGATCCATCTTGAACAACTTCAAGATCATGTCAAGGTATGTGCTCATTTGAAAGTACCATTAAGCGTTTTGATCTATCCTTATAGATCTTGATGCTCAATGCTCAAGTAGCTTAATCCAGGTTTTCCATTGAAAACACTTTCCAAATAACCCTATATGCTTTCCAGAAATTCTACGTCATTTCCGATCAACAATATGTTAAAACATATACTCATCAGAAATTCTATAGTGCTCCCACTCACTTCTTTGGAAATACAAGTTTCTCATAAACTTTGTATAAACCCAAAATCTTTTGATCATCTCATCAAAGTGTACATTCCAACTCCAAGATGCTCACTCCAGTCCTCAGAAGGATTGCTGGAGCTTTGCATCCTTATTAGCATCTTTTCAGGATTGACAAAACCTTTCGGTTGTATCACATACAACCTTTCCTCAAGAAAATCGTCGAGGAAACAATGTTTTGACATCCTATCCGCAAGATTTCATAAATAATGCAGTGACTGCTAATATAATTCCAACAGACTCTTAGCATCGCTACGAGTGAGAAAGTCTCATCGTAGTCAACTCCTTGAACTTGTCGGAAAACATCTTAACGACAAGTCGAGCTTTCTTAATGGTGACATTTACCATCATTGTCCGTCTTCCTTTTAAAATCCATCTGCACTCAACAGCCTTACGACCATCGAGCTGTTCTGCCAAAGTCTACACTTTGTTTTCATACATGGATCCTCTCTCGGATTTTATGGCCTCGAGCCATTTATCGGAATCCGGGCCCACCATCGCTTCTCCATAGCTTGTAGGATCATTGTTGTCTAGCAACATGACTTTCAAGACAGGATTACGTACCACTCTGAAGTAGTACGCATCCTTGTCATCCTACGAGGTTTGGGAGTGACTTGATCCGAAGTCTTATGATCAATATCATAAGCTTCCACTTCAATTGGTGTAGGTGCCACAGGAACAACTCTTTGTGCCCTGCTATACACTAGTTGAAGTAACGGTTTAATAACCTCATCAAGTCTCCACCATCCTCCCACTCAATTCTTTCGAGAGAAACTTTTCCTCGAGAAAGGACCCGATTCTAGAAACAATCCCTTATTGCTTTCGGATCTGAGACAGGAGGTATACCCAACTGTTTTGGGTGTCCTATGAAGATGCATTTATCCACTTTGGGTTCGAGCTTATCAGCCTGAAACTTTTTCATATAAGCGTTGCAGCCCCAAACTTTTAAGAAATGACAGCTTAGGTTTCTCTAAACCATAGTTCATACGGTGTCACCTCATCGGAATTATGTGGTGCCCCTTTTTAAAGTGAATGTGGTTGTTTCTAATGCCTAACCCATAAACTATTGTGGTAATTCGATAAGAGACATCATGGTATGCATCATATCCAATAGGGTGCAGTTATGATGTTCGGACACACCATCACACTATGGTGTTCCAGGCTGTATTAGTTGTGAAACAATTTCCACAATGTCTTAATTCTGTGCCAAACTCGTAATTCAGATATTCATCTCTATGATCATATCATAGATCTTTTATCCTCTTGTCACGACGATCTTTCAACTTCACCCTGTAATTACTTGAACCTTTCAATAATTCAGACTCATGATTTATCAAATAAATGTACTCAACATCTACTCAAATCATCTGTGAAGTAAGAACATAACGATATCCACTACACGCCTCAGCACTCATTGGACTGCACACATCAAAATGTATTGCTTCCAACAGGTTGCTTTCTAGTTCCATTTTACTGAAACCGAGGCTTTCAGTCATCTTGCCCATGTGGTATGATTTGCATGTATCAAGTGATTCAAAATCAAGTGAGTCCAAACGATCCATCTGCATGGAGTTTCTTCATGCATATACACCACTAGACATGGTTCGCATGCCTCAAACTATTCAAAATGAGTGAGCCCAAAGATCCATCAACATGGAGCTTCTTCATGCGTTTTATACCGATATGACTTACGTGGCAGTGCCACAAGTAGGTGGTACTATCATTACTATCTTTTGGCATGAACATGTGTATCACTACGATCGAGATTCAATAAACCATTCATTTCAGGTGTAAGACCATTTGAAGGTATTATTCAAATAAACAGAGTAACCATTATTCTTCTTAAATGAATAATCGTATTGCGATAGGCATAATCCAATCATGTCTATGCTTAACGCAAACACCAAATAACAATTATTTAGGTTTAACACCAATCTCGATGGTAGAGGGAGCGTGCGTTGCTTGATCATATCAACATTGGAAACACTTCCTACACATATCGTCAGCTCACCTTTAGCTAGTCTCCGTTTATTTCGTAGCTTTTATTTCGAGTTATTAACACTTAGCAACCGAACCGGTATCTAATACCCTGGTGCTACTAGGAGTACTAGTAAAGTACACATCAACACAATGTATATCCAATATACTTCTATCGACCTTGCCAGCCTTCTCATCTACCAAGTATCTAGGGTAATTCTGCTCCAGTGGCTGTTCCCCTTATTACAGAAGCACTCAGTCTCGGGTTTGGGTTCAACCTTGGGTTTCTTCACTAGAGCAGCAGCTGAATTGCCGTTTCATGAAGTATCCCTTTGTTCCCTTGCCCTTCTTGAAACTAGTGGTTTCACCAACCATCAACGATTGATGCTCCTTCTTGATTTCTACTTTTGTGGTGTCAAACATCGCGAATATCTCAAGGATCATCATATATGTCCCTGATATATTATAGTTCATCACGAAGCTCTAGCAGCTTGGTGGTAATGACTTCGGAGAAACATCACTATCTTATCTGGGAGATCAACTCCCACTCGATTCAAATGATTGTTGTACTCAGACAATCTGAGCACAAGCTCAACAATTGAGCTTTTCTCCCTTAGTTTGCAGGCTAAGAAAATCGTCGGAGGTCTTATACCTCTTGACGTGGGCACGAGCCTGAAATCCCAATTTCAGCTCTCGAAACATCTCATATGTTCCGCGACGTTTCAAAAAACATCTTTGGCGCCTCAATTCTAAACCATTTAGCATTACGCACTGAACTATCATGTAGTTATCAAAATGTGTATGTCAGATGTTCGCAACATCCATAGACAACGTTCGAGGTTCAGCACACTGAGCGGTGCATTAAGGACATAAGCCTTCTATGACGCAATGAGGACAATCCTCAATTTACGGACCTAGTCCGCATAATTGCTACTATCAACTTTCAACTAAATTTTCTCTAGGAACATATCTAAACAGTAGAACTGAAGCGCGAGCTACGACATAATTTGCAAAGATCTTTTTGACTATGTTCAGGATAATTAAGTTCATCTTATGAACTCCCACTCAGATAGACATCCCTCTAGTCATCTAAGTGATTACATGATCCGAGTTAACTAGGCCGTGTCCGATCATCACGTGAGACGGACTAGTCAACATTGGTGAACATCTTCATGTTGATCGTATCTTCTATACGACTCATGCTCGACCTTTCGGTCTTCTGTGTTCCGAGGCCATGTCTGTACATGCTAGGCTCGTCAAGTTAACCCTAAGTGTTTGCATGTGTTCCGAGGCCATGTCTGTACATGCTAGGCTTGTCAACACCCGTTGTATATGAACGTATGAATCTAACACCCGATCATCATGTGGTGCTTCGAAACTACGAACTGTCGCAACGGTGCACAGTTAGGGGGAACACTTTCTTGAAATTTTAATGAGGGATCATCTTATTTACTACCGTCGTTCTAAGCAAATAAGATGTATAAACATGATAAACATCACATGCAATCAAATAGTAGTGACATGATATGGCCAATATCATATAGCTCCTTTGATCTCCATCTTGGGGCTCCATGATCATCTCGTCACCGGGATGACACCATGATCTCCATCATCATGATCTCCATCATTGTGTCTTCATGAAGTTGTCTCGTCATCTATTACTTCTACTACTACAGCTAACGGTTAGCAATAAAGTAAAGTAATTACATGACGTTTATGTTGACACGCAGGTCATAAATAAATTAAGACAACTCCTATGGCTCCTGCCGGTTGTCATACTCATCGACATGCAAGTCGTGATTCCTATTACAAGAACATGATCAATCTCATACATCACATATATCATTCATCACATCCTTTTGGCCATATCACATCACATAGCATACCCTGCAAAAACAAGTTAGACGTCCTCTAATTGTTGTTTGCATGTTTTTACGTGGCTGCTATGGGTTTCTAGCAAGAACGTTTCTTACCTACGCATAAACCACAACGTGATATGCCAATTGCTATTTACCCTTCATAAGGACCCTTTTCATCGAATCCGATCCGACTAAAGTGGGAGAGACAGACACCTGCCAGCCACCTTATGCATCTAGTGCATGTTTGTCGGTGGAACCGGTCTCACGTAAGCATACGTGTAAGGTTGGTCCGGGCCGCTTCATCCCACGATGCCGCCGAATCAAGATAAGACTAGTAACGGCAAGCATATTGAACAAAATCAACGCCCACAACTACTTTGTGTTCTACTCGTGCATAAAATCTACGCAATAGACCTAGCTCATGATGCCACTGTTGGGGAACGTAGCAGAAATTCAAAATTTTCCTACGTGTCACCAAGATCTATCTATGGAGAGACCAGCAACGAGGGGAAGGAGAGTGCATCTACATACCCTTGTAGATCGCTAAGCAGAAGCGTTCAAGTGAACGGGGTTGATGGAGTCGTACTCGTCGTGATTCAAATCACCGATGACCAAGTGCCGAACGCACGACACCTCCGCGTTCAACACACGTGCAGCCCGGTGACGTCTCCCACGCCTTGATCCAGCAAGGAGAGAGGGAGAGATTGAGGAAGACTCCATCCAGCAGCAGCACAACGGCGTGGTGGTGATGGAGGAGCGTGGCAATCCTGCAGGGCTTCGCCAAGCACCACAGAAGAGGAGGGAGAGAGAGATGCAGGGCTGCACCAACGAGGGATCGAATCGCGTGTGTTATGGGCAGCCCTAGGCCTCATATATATAGGGAAGGGGAGGGGCTGCGCCCCCTCTAGGGTTCCCACCCCCCTAGGGGGGCGGCAGCCCTAGATGGGGATCAAGGATGGCGGCCAAGAGGGGGAGAGGAGAGGGAGGCGCACCAATATGGGCCTTAAGGCCCATATCCCTTAGGGTTTGCCCCCTTTCCACCTCTTAGGCGCCATGGGCCCTTGTGGGAGGCGCACCAGCCCACTAAGGGGCTGGTCCCTCACCACTCTTGGCCCACGCAACCTTCTGGGGTTGGTGGCCCCACTTGGTGGACCCCCGGACCCTCCCGGTGGTCCCGGTACGTTACCGATAAACCCCGAAACTCTTCCGGTGACCAAAACAGGACTTCCCATATATAAATCTTTACCTCCGGACCATTCCGGAACTCCTCGTGACGTCCGGGATCTCATCCGGGACTCCGAACAACATTCGGTAACCACATACAAACTTCCTTTATAACCCTAGCGTCATCGAACCTTAAGTGTGTAGACCCTACGGGTTCGGGAGACATGCAGACATGACCGAGACGTTCTCCGGTCAATAACCAACAGCGGGATTTGGATACCCATGTTGGCTTCCCACATGCCACGATGATCTCATCGGATGAACCACGATGTCCAAGGAATTATCAAATCCCGTATACAATCCCTTTGTCTATCGGTACGATACTTGCCCGAGATTCGATCAGTCGTATCCCGATACCTTGTTCAATCTCGTTACCGGCAAGTCTCCTTTACTTCGTTCCGTAACACATCAATCCCATGATCAACTCCTTGGTCACATTGTGCACATTATGATGATGTCCTACCGAGTGGGCCCAGAGATACCTCTCTGTTACACGGAGTGACAAATCCCAGTCTCGATTCGTGCCAACCCAACAGACACTTCGGAGATACCTGTAGTGTACCTTTATAGCCACCCAGTTACGTTGTGACGTTTGGCACACCCAAAGCACTCCTACGGTAATCCGGGAGTTGCACAATCTCATGGTCTAAGGAAATGATACTTGACATTAGAAAAACTTTAGCATACGAACTACATGATCTTGTGCTAGGCTTAGGATTGGGTCTTGTCCATCACATCATTCTCCTAATGATGTGATCCCGTTATCAATGACATCCAATGTCCATGGTCAGGAAACCGTAACCATCTATTGATCAACGAGCTAGTCAACTAGAGGCTTACTAGGGACATGGTGTTGTCTATGTATCCACACATGTATCTGAGTTTCCTATCAATACAATTATAGCATGGATAATAAACGATTATCATGAACAAGGAAATATAATAATAACCAATTTATTATTGCCTCTAGGGCATATTTCCAACAGTCTCCCACTTGCACTAGAGTCAATAATCTAGTTCACATGCCTATGTGATAATCAGTCACAGCCATGTAACACCCAGAGTTCTGGGTTTGATCATGTTGCTTGTGAGGAGATTAGTCAACGGGTCTGAACCTTTCAGATCCGTGTGTGCTTTACAATCTCTATGTCATCTCCTAGATCAGCTACCACGTTCTATTTGGAGCTATTCCAAATAACTGTTCTACTTGGAGCTATTCTAAATTGTTGCTCCATTATACTATCCGGTATCTCTACTCAGAGCTATCCGGATAGGTGTTAAGCTTGCATCGACGTAACCTTTACGACGAACTCTTTTACACCTCCATAATCGAGAAAATTCCTTAGTCCACTAGTTACTAAGGATAACTTTGACCGCTGTCCTGTGATCCATTCTTGGATCACTCTTGTACCCCTTGACTGACTCATGGCAAGGCACACTTCAGGTGCGGTACACAGCATAGCATACTGTAGAGCCTAGTCTTAAGCATAGGGGACGACCTTCGTCCTTTCTCTCTATTCTGCCATGGTCGAGCTTTAAGTCTTAACTTCATACCTTACAACTCAGGCAAGAACTCCTTCTTTGACTGATCCATCTTGAACACCTTCAAGATCATGTCAAGGTATGTGCTCATTTGAAAGTACCATTAAGCGTTTTGATCTATCCTTATAGATCTGATGCTCAATGCTCAAGTAGCTTAATCCAGGTTTTCCATTGAAAACACTTTCCAAATAACCCTATATGCTTTCCAGAAATTCTACGTCATTTCCGATCAACAATATGTTAAAACATATACTCATCAGAAATTCTATAGTGCTCCCACTCACTTCTTTGGAAATACAAGTTTCTCATAAACTTTGTATAAACCCAAAATCTTTGATCATCTCATCAAAGTGTACATTCCAACTCCGAGATGCTCACTCCAGTCCTCAGAAGGATTGCTGGAGCTTTGCATCCTTATTAGCATCTTTTCAGGATTGACAAAACCTTTCGGTTGTATCACATACAACCTTTCCTCAAGAAAATCGTCGAGGAAACAATGTTTTGACATCCTATCTGCAAGATTTCATAAATAATGCAGTGACTGCTAATATAATTCCAACAGACTCTTAGCATCGCTACGAGTGAGAAAGTCTCATCGTAGTCAACTCCTTGAACTTGTCGGAAAACATCTTAACGACAAGTCGAGCTTTCTTAATGGTGACATTTACCATCATTGTCCGTCTTCCTTTTAAAATCCATCTGCACTCAACAGCCTTACGACCATCGAGCTGTTCTGCCAAAGTCTACACTTTGTTTTCATACATGGATCCTCTCTCGGATTTTATGGCCTCGAGCCATTTATCGGAATCCGGGCCCACCATCGCTTCTCCATAGCTCGTAGGTTCATTGTTGTCTAGCAACATGACTTCCAAGACAGGATTACGTACCACTCTGAAGTAGTACGCATCCTTGTCATCCTACGAGGTTTGGGAGTGACTTGATCCGAAGTCTCATGATCAATATCATAAGCTTCCACTTCAATTGGTGTAGGTGCCACAGGAACAACTCTTTGTGCCCTGCTATACACTAGTTGAAGTAACGGTTTAATAACCTCATCAAGTCTCCACCATCCTCCCACTCAATTCTTTCGAGAGAAACTTTTCCTCGAGAAAGGACCCGATTCTAGAAACAATCCCTTATTGCTTTCGGATCTGAGACAGGAGGTATACCAACTGTTTTGGGTGTCCTATGAAGATGCATTTATCCGCTTTGGGTTCGAGCTTATCAGCCTGAAACTTTTTCACATAAGCGTCGCAGCCCCAAACTTTTAAGAAATGACAGCTTAGGTTTCTCTAAACCATAGTTCATACGGTGTCATCTCATCGGAATTACGTGGTGCCCTATTTAAAGTGAATGTGGTTGTCTCTAATGCCTAACCCATAAACTATCGTGGTAATTCGATAAGAGACATCATGGTATGCATCATATCCAATAGGGTGCAGTTATGATGTTCGGACACACCATCACACTATGGTGTTCCAGGCTGTATTAGTTGTGAAACAATTTCCACAATGTCTTAATTCTGTGCCAAACTCGTAATTCAGATATTCATCTCTATGATCATATCATAGATATTTTATCCTCTTGTCACGACGATCTTTCAACTTCACCCTGAAATTACTTGAACCTTTCAATAATTCAGACTCGTGATTCATCAAGTAAATATACTCAACATCTACTCAAATCATCTGTGAAGTAAGAACATAACGATATCCACTACATGCGCCTCAGCACTCATTGGACTGCACACATCAAAATGTATTACTTCCAACAAGTTGCTTTCTAGTTCCATTTTACTGAAACGAGGCTTTCAGTCATCTTGCCCATGTGGTATGATTTGCATGTCTCAAGTGATTCAAAATCAAGTGAGTCCAAACGGTCCATTTGCATGGAGTTTCTTCATGCATATACACCAATAGACATGGTTCGCATGTCTCAAACCTTTCAAAATGAGTGAGCCCAAAGATCCATCAACATGGAGCTTCTTCATGCGTTTTATACCGAATATGACTTAAGTGGCAGTGCCACAAGTAGGTGGTACTATCATTACTATATTTTGGCATGAACATGTGTATCACTACGATCGAGATTCAATAAACCATTCATTTCAGGTGTAAGACCATTTGAAGGTATTATTCAAATAAACAGAGTAACCATTATTCTTCTTAAATGAATAATCGTATTGCGATAGGCATAATCCAATCATGTCTATGCTTAACGCAAACACCAAATAACAATTATTTAGGTTTAACACCAATCTCGATGGTAGAGGGAGCGTGCGTTGCTTGATCATATCAACATTGGAAACACTTCCTACACATATCGTCAGCTCACCTTTAGCTAGTCTCCGTTTATTTCGTAGCTTTTATTTCGAGTTATTAACACTTAGCAACCGAACCGGTATCTAATACCCTGGTGCTACTAGGAGTACTAGTAAAGTACACATCAACACAATGTATATCCAATATACTTCTATCGACCTTGCCAGCCTTCTCATCTACCAAGTATCTAGGGTAATTCTGCTCCAGTGGCTGTTCCCCTTATTACAGAAGCACTCAGTCTCGGGTTTGGATTCAACCTTGGGTTTCTTCACTAGAGCAGCAGCTGAATTGCCGTTTCATGAAGTATCCCTTTGTTCCCTTGCCCTTCTTGAAACTAGTGGTTTCACCAACCATCAACGATTGATGCTCCTTCTTGATTTCTACTTTTGTGGTGTCAAACATCGCGAATATCTCAAGGATCATCATATATGTCCCTGATATATTATAGTTCATCACGAAGCTCTAGCAGCTTGGTGGTAATGACTTCGGAGAAACATCACTATCTTATCTGGGAGATCAACTCCCACTCGATTCAAATGATTGTTGTACTCAGACAATCTGAGCACAAGCTCAACAATTGAGCTTTTCTCCCTTAGTTTGCAGGCTAAGAAAATCGTCGGAGGTCTTATACCTCTTGACGTGGGCACGAGCCTGAAATCCCAATTTCAGCTCTCGAAACATCTCATATGTTCCGCGACGTTTCAAAAAACATCTTTGGCGCCTCAATTCTAAACCATTTAGCATTACGCACTGAACTATCATGTAGTTATCAAAATGTGTATGTCAGATGTTCGCAACATCCATAGACAACGTTCGAGGTTCAGCACACTGAGCGGTGCATTAAGGACATAAGCCTTCTATGACGCAATGAGGACAATCCTCAATTTACGAACCTAGTCCGCATAATTGCTACTATCAACTTTCAACTAAATTTTCTCTAGGAACATATCTAAACAGTAGAACTGAAGCGCGAGCTACGACATAATTTGCAAAGATCTTTTTGACTATGTTCAGGATAATTAAGTTCATCTTATGAACTCCCACTCAGATAGACATCCCTCTAGTCATCTAAGTGATTACATGATCCGAGTTAACTAGGCCGTGTCCGATCATCACGTGAGACGGACTAGTCAACATTGGTGAACATCTTCATGTTGATCGTATCTTCTATACGACTCATGCTCGACCTTTCGGTCTTCTGTGTTCCGAGGCCATGTCTGTACATGCTAGGCTCGTCAAGTTAACCCTAAGTGTTTGCATGTGTTCCGAGGCCATGTCTGTACAGGATAATTAAAAATGTCACATGCAGCTACGCCCAAAATACATCTACTGCAGAAGAAGGAAGATGCATACAATGATCTGGCTCGCTAATCTCTACTTTCTTGATGCGCTGCAGGTCACGGAGACTAGTTCTTGCGGCGAGCGGCGATGATCTCTTTCATCAGTTTCATGTCCTTAATACGCTGCTTGGCAGCATCCACGGATTCCTACACCAGCCTTCCATGCTTGATGCAGAGCATGTCATTCTCATCCATAAGTTTCTTGACGATGACAACCGTCCTCTTCAACAAGGCAGCGGTCTCCTCCGCCTGCTACACCCTTCCAGCGATTTTCACCCTCAGTAGGTCATGCTCAGTGCGGAGCTTCGCCTTGTCTGTTGGGGAACGTAGCATGCAATTTCAAAAAAAATCCTACGATCACGCAAGATCTATCTAGGAGATGCATAGCAACAAGAGGGGGAAAGTGTGTCCACGTACCCTCGTAGACCGAAAGTGGAAGCGTTAGTTTAACGCGGTTAATGTAGTCGAACGTCTTCTCGATTCAACCGATGAAGTACCGAACGTACGACACCTCCGAGTTCAGCACACGTTCAACTCGATGACGTCCCTCGAACTCTTGATCTAGCAAAGTGTCAAGGGAGAGTTTTGTCAGCACGACGGCGTGGTGACGGTGATGGTGATGTGATCTACGCAGGGCTTTGCCTAAGCACTATGACAATATGACCGAAGGAGTAAACGGTGGAGGGGGGCACCGCACACGGCTATGAAACAATTGATGTGCTTAGAGGTGGCCCTGCCCCCGTATATAAAGGATGGAGAGGGGAGGAGGCCGGCCTAGGGCGCCCCAAGTGGGAGGAGTCCCACTTGGACCCCTAGTCCAATTTGGCCCCCCTTTCCTTTTACCGGAAGGGGAAATGGGGAAGGAGTAGGAGGGGGAGAAGGAAAGGGGGGGCCCTGCTCCTCCCCTTGTCCAATTCGGACTCCCCATGGGGGGCACCCCTTGTGGGCCGCCTCCCCTCCCCTCTATGGCCCATATCTTTCCCCCGGTGTTCCGGTAACCCCCTCGGTAATCCGATAAAAACCCGAAACACTTCGGAACCATTCCGGTGTCCGAATACTATCATCCAGGATCTCATCCAGGACTCCAAACAATATTCGGTCAGCAAAACACATATTCATAATACAAATCATCATCGAGCGTTAAGCGTGCGGACCCTACGGGTTCAAGAACTATATAGACATGACCAAGACACATCCTTGATCAATAACCAACAATGGAAGATGGATGCTCATATTGGTTGCTACATATTCTACGAAGATATTTATCAGTCAAACCGCAATGACTACATACGTCATTCCCTTTGTCATCGGTATGTTACTTGCCCGAGATTTGATCATCGGTATCTTCATACCTAGTTCAATCTCGTTACCGGAAAGTCTCTTTACTCGTTCCGTGATGCATCATATCATAACTAACTCAGTAGTCACATTCCTTGCAAGGCTTATCATGATGTGCATTACCGAGAGGGCCCAAAGGTACCTCTCCGATACTCGGAGTGACAAATCCTAATCTCGATCTATGCCAAGCCAACAAACACCTTTGGAGACACATTTAGAGCATCTTTATAATCACCCAGTTACGTTGTGACGTTTGATAGCACACAAGGTGTTTCTCTGGTATTCAGAAGTTGCATAATCTCATAGTCAAAGGAATATGTATAAGTCATGAGGAAAGCAATAGCAATAAAACTTAACGATCATTATGCTAAGCTAACGGATGGGTCTTGTCCATCATATCATTCTCCTAATGATGTGATCTCGTTCATCAAATGACAACGCATGTATATGGTCAGGAAACTTAACCATCTTTGATTAACGAGCTAGTCAAGTAGAGGCATACTAGGGACACTTTGTTTTGTCTATGTATTCACACATGTATCAAGTTTCTGATTAATAAAATTCTAGCATGAATAATAAACATTTATCATGATATAAGGAAATATAAATAACAACTTTATTATTGCCTCTAGGTCATATTTCCTTCAGTCTCCCACTTGCACTAGTGTCAATAGTCTAGATTACATTGTAATGATTCTAACACCCATGGAATCTTGGTGCCTATCATGTTTTGCTGGTGGAAGAGGCTTAGTCAACGGGTCTTCAACATTTAGATCCGTATGTATTTTGCAAATCCCTATGTCTCCCTCCATGACTTGATCGCGGATGGAGTTGAAGCATCTCTTGATGTGTTTGGTTCTCTTGTGAAATCTGGATTCCTTCACTAAGGCAATTGCTCTAGTATTGTCACAAAAGATTTTCATTGGACCCGATGCACTAGGTATTACACCTAAATCGGATATGAACTCCTTCATCCAGACTCCTTCATTTGCTACTTCCGAAGTAGCTATGTACTCCGCTTCACACATAGATCCCGCCACGACGCTTTGCTTGGAACTGCACCAACTGACAGCTCCACCATTCAATATAAATATGTATCCGGTTTGTGACTTAGAGTCATCCGGATTAGTGTCAAAGCTAGCATCGACTTAACCATTTATGATGAGCTCTTTGTCACCCCCATAAACGAGAAACATATCCTTAATCCTTTTTAGGTAGTTTAGGATGTTCTTTACCGCTGCCCAGTGATCCACTCCTGGATTACTTTGGTACCACCCTGCTAAACTTATAGCAAGGTACACATCAGGTTTGGTACGCAACATTGCATACATGATAGAACCTATGGCTGAGGCATAGGGAATGACTTTCATTTTCTCTCTATCTTCTGAAGTGGTCGGGCATTGAGTCTGACTCAACTTCACACCTTGTAACACAGGCAAGAACCCTTTCTTTGACTGATCCATTTTGAAATTCTTCAAAACTTTATCAAGGTATGTGCTTTGTGAAAGTCCAATTAAGCGTCTTGATTTATCTCTATAGATCTTGATGCCCAATATATAAGCAACTTCATCGAGGTCTTTCATTGAAAAATTCTTATTCAAGTATCCTTTTATGCTATCCAGAAATTCTATATCATTTCCAATCAACAATATGTCATCCACATATAATATTAGAAATGTTACAGAGCTCCCACTCACTTTCTTGTAAATACAGGCTTCTCCGAAAGTCTGTATAAAACCATATGTTTTGATCACACTATCAAAGCATATATTCCAACTCTGAGATGCTTGCACGAGTCCATAAATGGATCGCTAGAGCTTGCACACTTTGTTTGCACCTGTAGGATCGACAAAACCTTCTGGTTGCATCATATACAACTCTTCTTTAAGAAATCCATTAAGGAATGCAATTTTGATGTCCATTTGCCAAATTTCATAATCGTAAAATGTGGAAATTGCTAACATGATTCGGACAGACTTAAGCATCGTTACCGGTGAGAAGGTCTCATTGTAGTCAACTCCTTGAACTTGTCGATAACCTTTCGCAACAAGTCGAGCTTTGTAGATAGTAACATTACCATCAACGTCAGTCTTCTTCTTGAAGATCCATTTATTCTCTATGGCTTGCCGATCATCGGGCAAGTGAACCAAACTCCAGACTTTGTTCTCATACATGGATCCCATCTCAGATTTCATGGCCTCAAGACATTACACGGAATCTGGGCTCATCATCGTTTCTTCATAGTTCGTGGGTTCATGATGGTCTAGTAACATGACTTCCAGAACAGGATTACTGTACCACTCTGGTGCAGAACGTACTTTGGTTGACCTACGAGGTTTGGTGGTAACTTGATCTGTAGTTTCATGATCATCATCATTAGCTTCCTCACTAATTGGTGTAGGAATCACTAGAACGGATTTCTGTGATGAACTACTTTCCAATTCGGGAGAAGGTACAATTACCTCATCAAGTTCTACTTTCCTCCCACTCACTTCTTTTGAGAGAAACTCCTTCTATAGAAAGGATCCATTCTTAGCAACAAATATCTTGCCTTCGGATCTGTGATAGAAGGTGTACCCAACAGTTTCTTTTGGGTATCCTATGAAGACGCACTTCTCAGATTTGGGTTCAAGCTTATCAGGCTAAAGCTTTTTCACATAAGCATCGCAACCCCAAACTTTAAGAAACGACATCTTAGGTTTCTTGCCAAACCATAGTTCATACGGTGTCATCTCAACAAATTTAGATGGTGCCCTATTTAACGTGAATGCAGCTGTCTCTAATGCATAACCCGAAAACGATACTGGTAAATCGGTAAGAGACATCATAGATTGTACCATATCTAATAAAGTACGGTTATGACATTCGGACATAGCATTACGCTGTGGTGTTCCAGGTGGCGTGAGTTGCGAAACTATTCCACATTGTTTTAAATGAAGACCAAACTCATAACTTAAATATTTGCCTCCGCGATCAGATCATAGAAACTTTATTTTCTTGTTCTGATGATTTTCCACTTCACTCTGAAATTCTTTGAACTTTTCAAATGTTTCAGACTTGTGTTTCATCAAGTAGATATACTCATATCTGCTCAAATCATCTGTGAAGATCAGAAAATAATGATACCTGCCGCGAGCCTCAATATTCATCGGACCACATACATCAGCATGTATGATTTCCAACAAATCTGTTGCTCACTCCATTGTTTTGGAGAACGGAGTCTTAGTCTTCTTGCCCATGAGACATGGTTCGCAAGCATCAAATGATTCATAATCTAGTGGTTCCAAAAGCCCATCCGCATGAAGTTTCTTCATGCGCTTTACACCAATATGACCTAAACGGTAGTGCCACAAATATGTTGTACTATCATTATTAACTTCGCATCTTTTGGCATCAATATTATGAATATGTGTATCACCACGATCGAGATTCAACAAAAATAGACCACTCATCAAGGGTGCATGACCATAAAAGATATTACTCATATAAATAGAACAATCATTATTCTTTGATTTAAATGAATAATCGTCTCACATCAAACAAGATCCAGATATAATGTTCATGCTTAATGCTGGCACCAAATAACAATTATTCATGTCTAAAACTAATCCTGAAGGTAGATGTAGAGGTAGCGTGCCGACAGCGATCACATCGACCTTGGAACCATTTCCGACACGCACCGTCACCTCGTCCTTAGCCAATCTTCATTTAATTCATAGCCCCTGTTTCGAGTTGCAAATATGAGCAACAGAACCAGTATCAAATACCCAAGCGCTACTATGAGCATTAGTAAGGTACACATCAATAACATGTATATCAAATATACCTTTGACTTTGCCATCTTTCTTATCCGCCAAATACTTGGGGCAGTTATGCTTCTAGTGACCAGTCCCTTTGCAGTAGAAGCACTCAGTTTCAAGCTTAGGTCCAGACTTGGGCTTCTTCCCGGGAGCAGCAACTTGCTTGCTATTCTTCTTGAAGTTCCCCTTCTTTCCTTTGCCCTTTTTCTTGAAACTAGTGGTCTTGTTAACTGTCAACACTTCATGCTCCTTCTTGATTTCTACCTCCATAGCCTTGAGCATTGCGAAGAGCTCGGGAATCGTCTTGTTCATCCCTTGCATATTATAGTTCATCACAAAGCCTTTATAGCTTGGTGGCAGTGATTGAAGAACTCTGTCAATGACACTATCATCCGGAAATTAACTCCCAGCTGAGTCAAGTGGTTATGGTACCCAGACATTCTGAGTATGTGTTCACTGACAGAACTGTTCTCCCCCATCTTGCAGCTATGGAACTTGTTGGAGACTTCATATCTCTCAACTCGGGCATTTGCTTGAAATATTAACTTCAACTCCTGGAACATCTCATATGCTCCATGACGTTGAAAATGTCTTTGAAGTCCCGATTCTAAGCCGTAAAGCATGGCACACTGAACTATCGAGTAGTCATCGGATTTAGCTTGCCAGACGTTCATAACGTCAACAGTTGCTCCTACAGCAGGCCTTGCACATAGCGGTGCATCAAGGATGTAATTCTTCTGTGCAGCAATTGTCGGATTTCGGGTTTTGGTAGAACCTTGAGATTCGAACACTGGGGTGCGCGCGGAGATTTCGCCTCCTACCTACCTGCACCCCTCCGCCACGCAAAGATCTAAGCTATGGAAAGAACAACACGAGAGACACAGGGTTTATACTGGTTTGGGCCACCGTTGTGGTGTAATACCCTACTCCAGTGTGTGGTGTGGTGGATTGCCTCTTGGGCTGATGATGATGAACAATACAAGGAAGAATAGCCTCGCGAGGGTCTGTTCTTGGCTGGGGGGACGAACTGCTGGGAGGAGTTCAGTCACCCTTCTCTCTTTCTCTCTCTAATTCTCATTTTCTCTCGTCTCTTCTTCGTCTCCCTCTGATTCTTATTTTCTGCCCTCTCCCCGGGGGGTGGCTAGTCCTATTTATAGAGGCCCTGGTCCTCTTCCCAAATATCGAGCGGGAAGGGACCCAACAATGGCGGGCTAATTTGACAGGGGATAGGTAGTACCAGTTATCCTGACAAAAGTAGTCTTCGCCTGCACAAAGCTCTGGTGGTGACGCCGTCTTGGGCTCCACAATGACCTCCTTCTTGTAGTCCTCCTGGTCTTGGTCTTGTTGCACCGAAATGGCAACCTTTGCCTGATGCCTCGGTACTCCGCGGCTGCGCTTGCCCCCTTTGCACCGAAGAGGAAAGGAGGACACTGCGCGGGCTGGCACCCGCCTGGCGCCTTTGGTCGTCATGGCTTGCATCACGGGCACCTCGTGAGGTACCCCGCCTTGATATCTCTGTCTCCTTGCGAGCCAGCCTGATGAGGCCATGCCTGAGGAAGCTCCGCGTCGTCCGCCCCGCGAGGCTTGGTTCCTCGCGAGGGTCTTGGGTCTGTGTTGGTGAAGATGGGCTGTGCTGGGGCCCCCCTTTGAGCCACGCCGCAGGCAGGCAAGTCTGGGGACCCCCATTCCCAGAACGCCGACAGTAGCCCCCGGGCCCAAGGCGCGCCCGGACTTGGCCGTGCAGGGAGGCGGAAGGGCAAGAGCGAAGCGCTGCGGGCCCTAACAGCCTGCGGCCTTGGGCGCCGCGTGGCAGTTGATTGGACGTGGGCGTCTCCACTTCCCCATGGCGCCTCGGCCACTGCACGGATTGGGCAAGTCCTTGCATGCAAAGTGGGTCATGATTACCTGCGATTGTGGAGGTCGGCGGTTGGCCTTCGCCGGCTATAAGTACGGAACGGCATGCGCCCTTCCAGTCCATCCCTCCTTGCTTCTCCTTCTTCCTGGTCCTTGCTCCGTCTTGCTGCGATGGCTCCGATCCGCCGGTTCTCGACGGCAGAGAAGGGGAAGGCTCCCCGAGAGGAACCTGACCCGCTCCCGCCGAAGAAACGGCTTTTCTTCCGTGGCCCGGACGAGGGGGCCCATCAGGTGGTGCCAAGGCCTTGGTGCGTGCGGGCACCGCCGGGGTTCCCGCTTCCCTTGTATGCCCACATCGAGGGTCCTGAAGGAGCTGATGCTGATCGCCACGGGCGGCGCCGCCGGGTCACGAAGGTGTGGGTCGTCCCCCCTAGGTTCCACACCGAGGGCTCCTCCCGAGATATCGTGCTCCATGTCGCCATGCCTCCTCAGTCTTGGATTCGCCTTCCTCCCTTCTTCACCTCCGTCGTCCCGCAAGGAGAGCCCCTGGAGCTTTGGCTGCAGCACGCCGGCTGCAGCACCCTCGCGACCGAGGCAGAGGTCACGGTCGTTGCCCCGGGCGAGGTCTTCATGACTCGAGGCTGGAGCGAAATCGCCCGGGTTTGCAGGACAAGAGGCGCCTTCGCGATCCACTTGAAGTACGATGGTGCTTCGGTGATGTTCTTCAAGGTCTTCGATGCGAACGGGCGCCGGCTGGAGTGCTGCCCCTGGAGAGGTGGCCGGGACCCTGCTGCGGCGAGGACTGGGCCCGCCGACTGCTCCCTTGGCGGCTCCTCAGGCGGTGGAGGCATCGGAGGTTCCAGTGACTCCGGCGAGCTCTTCGCGACTCCGGAGACGAGTGACGACAGCTACGAGCCCCCGAGTCGGCGCCGCTCCTGGAGCAGGGCGGGCTCGTTAGGCCGCCGCCGACTCTGATCTGGATGGGGTTGGCGCGGGTGCTTGACGGCCCACTGTTGATGATGTTATCTTCTGTAGGGGCGCGCGTAGTTAGTGTCCCTTTAGGATCTGTTCCCTGCGAGGAATCAAAGACGCGTCCCGTGGGGGCTTGTAAGGTGCCTGTGATCCTGTTTTGTTAATACAACCCTTGTCGTAGAACTGTGCGAGTTGCTCATTCTGTCTTAGCTCTGTCCTCCCTTTCGAACCTCACGAGGGCTTGGTGCTCTGCGCCGACAGGTCCCAGTCCCAAGGTGGCTTCAGTCGTCGCTGGTATGCCAGGTCGCGATGCCGTGGTGAAGGCCAGGAGGTGAGCGACCCGGAGTCCGGTAAGAGTCCCTGAGTCGCGATGCTCAGGAGGTCCCTTTTGGCGCTCAAGCAGCCGTCGTTCGGTGAGAAAGGAGAGCGGCGTCGTTAACACGGGATTGCATTAGGTGCGGGGGTGGTGCCACGGTAGCTGGTGCTTCCGGGTGGTGACTTATCCCGAGAATCAGGGGTCGCTCTCTGGTGTGTCGCCGGGTCCGTGCATCGGCAGGCGCGAGGTTGCTCGGCGAGGTCCTCGCGTGTCCCTCCCCTCTCGCCTTTGCTCCCCTTTCTGCTCTACGTCCTCGGGTCCCGGCCCTCGAGCGAGTCTCAGCCGTCGCTGGTATGCTAGGTCGCGATGCCATGGACAAGGCCAGAGGGTGAGGGCTGGAGAGACAGTAGGAGCCCTGAGTCGCGATGCTCAGGCACCCCCCCTTTAACGTGCAAGTGGTTCACGCGGATGAGAGCGAAGAAGACACCGCAAGGGCCTCGCCTAACGTAGCTCCTTCAGGAGATCCTGTAGACCCATCATAGAAAAAACAAGGGGTTGCCGTGACAATTGACAGTCAGCCATTGGTTGCTTCCGAGGGGTACGAGGCACCGAAGGCTTGACAAGGTGGCGCCATGCGGGGCTGCCGCGGCCAGAGCTCAGCCATTCAGGTTTTTCGGCGTTGCAGGGATGGACCCATGCGCAAGCGTCGTGCCATTTGAGAGCAGTTCCGTCAGTTGGCGTCAGTTGAGCGGGCAGCTAGGTCAAACACATTAGCCGCGAAGGAGTGGATTCATTCAAATAGATGCTGGGAAGACGGACATCACTGGGTCTGGCCCGAGCAACTTGGGGATCATGCAGCCCGAGGGGCGCCCCCAACAAGGTAAGCTAACAACATGAAATAAAAGGGATACATGCCGCAGGGACGGACCCACGCGGCCTGGGAATAATGCAGCCCTGGGGGGGCGCTCCCAGCTGGAAGTGAAACTTGAAAGATGTCACCTGGTGACGTTGAGGACGAAGGGGTGTTGGTGTAGCAGACTCGGTGGGCTGCGGAAGCCGATCCTCACAAGCCCCCAGGCCCAGGGGCCTCGAAAGGCTCCGGAGGCGCTGGTGGCTCCCTGCGGACCATCTCCATCTCCGCCAGGGCTGCGGAACGCCTGGCCTCTTGTGCCTCCATGATGCCCCTCATGAGGCGCTGGTACGTGACAGCCGTGTTTGGCAAGCCGTAAGGCATGTGAACGTAGCTGTGGGGTAGACCTCCGCAGCGCCCCACTCGTGAGGGCCAGAGGCGCTCCAGAGAGGCGACTCGGTTGAGCCCTGGTATGTCGATGCAGATGCGCAGCCCTCCATCCTCGCCTGGATGGGGAGCCACTACTGGTAGGCGGCGGCCGCCTTTCATGACTCTTGACTCCTGTAGCTCCTGACTGGCCTTGCTGATGAACTCCTGAGGGTCTGGCTCTCCTTGCCTTGCTCCTTCTTGAGGGAAACGTGCTTCGAAACACGCCTCCATGTGGTGCCCAAGCGCCTCCCTCGTGACCTTAGCCAGGTCGGTGGCCCTCCAGGGGAGAGCCCCCGAGCTCTGCCTAAGGAGGGCACCGAGCACGCTTTCCTATGCGACAGAAGGAGGTTCCCCCCGGGCAGGCACGGGCCCAGAGGGGCCTGCCTCCTTAGGGGCCGGGCCAGACAACGTCTTCTTCTTCTTGGGGGCGGTCTCGGGAAGCCTCCTGCTTCCGCGATCCAGGTCTTCCAGTGACGTGGCCTGAAAGGCTCGTTCTAGGGAACACACCGCGTCCTTCTCTTCACAGGGCACCGTGATGACTCCGCCACTTCCTGGCATCTTGAGGACGTTGTAGCCGTGGTGAGTTACGGCCATGAACTTGGCCAGCGCTGGGTACCCAAGGATGGCATTGTACGGCAGGCGAATGTGAGCGACGTCGAAGTCGATGAGCTCGGTGCGATAGTTGTCGCGTGCCCCGAAGGTGACAGGGAGGCGGACCTGCCCAATCGGGACAGTGGAGCCGTCGGTGATTCCGGAGAAAGGCTTGGTTGACTGAAGCTGGCTGTAGGGCACTTGGAGATTGTTGAATGTTTCCATGGACAGGACGTTGAGCCCTGCCCCGCCATCGATGAGGGTCCTGGTGACCACCACGTTGTAGATGATTGGGGAACAAAGCATTGGGAGGACTCCGGCTGTAGCCGCACACTTGAGCTGATCTACTGAGTTGAACGTGATGGCGCACACCGACCACCTGAGAGGGCGCGTGGCTGCAAGCCTGGGGAGGGCTGCATTCACTTCGCGGGCGAACTGCTTGAAGATGCGTTGAGAGGCTGGGGCCTGAGCCCCGCCCAGGACGCAGGCGATCGCGCGCGGCTCCTGGAAGCCCCCAGCCCCCTCGTCTTGGTGGCGGTCCTCGTTTCTCCTTGGCTGCGGCGGCTGCGGGGGGAGGCCTGCGTTGCCTTGCGGGCGATCCTCGCGAGGCTGATCCCTCCAGTCTCCCTCGCGAGGCAGGTCTTGCCAGCAATCCTCGCGAGGTTGGTCGCGCCACCCTTGGCGCGGGCCACGGTTTTCCCAACATCCTGCATTCCTTCCTCCTCCTCGACCATAGCCCCGGTCACCGCGGTCAGGGCGACGACCGATCCTTCCTTCTCGCACGGCTCGGAGCTCTTGACATTCGTTGGTGTTGTGCGTGTGGAGGTCGTGGTACATACAGTACCGGCTGCCCTTGGAAGGTTCGGGCTGATCTCTGCCCCGCTTGGTGTCTGGTTCTGCCGCGAGCATGGCAGCCCCCTTGCGCTTCACATCCTTGGCCTTGGGCTTCTTCTCTTCTGGGTCTGCGGCAGGCAGCTCGAGGAGGGAGAGATGCCCTTCCTCAGCCCTGGCGCACTTGGTTGCCAAGTTGAACAGCTCCAAGGAAGTGCACAGGTCTTCATGCATCGCCAGCTCCTCCTTCATCTTGACATCGCGCACGCCGTTGGAGAAGGCTGAGATGATGGCCTCCTCAGTCACCTTGGGAATCTTGAGGCGTGCGTTGTTGAAGCGCTGGATGTACTTCTGAAGGGTCTCCCCGGGTTGTTGCTTGATGCGGCGCATGTCGCTCACGGCGGGTGGCCGGTCGCGAGTACCTTGGAAGTTGGCGATGAAGCGGGTGCGCATCTCGTCCCAGGAGGAGATCATGCCTGGAGCCAGGTTCAGGAGCCAGGTGCGGGCCCTGTCCTTGAGCGCCATGGGAAACCAGTTCTCCATGACCTTCTCGTCTCCGTTGGCAGCTTTGATGCCCAGCTCGTAGAGCTGGAGGAACTCCGCAGGGTCAGCCGTGCCGTCGTAACGAGGAGGCAGGTCCGGCTTGAACTTGCCGGGCCACGCAACGCTGCGTAGCTCGGTGGTGAAGGCGCGGCAGCCTGCTGTGGCCACGGGAGGCCTTGGGTGACGGAGAGCTTGTTCTTGCATGTCCCCACGCGCTGCAGCTGGGTCTTGACATGCGGGAGCAGGAGCATGGTTGCGACGTGCTGGAGCAGGGAGCGCCCGGGCAGCTTCTTGCGGGCGAGGGACTTCTTGGCAGCTCTGCTCTTGCCGCGCTGGCACCTGATGGAGCGGGTTCCGCCCAGGGGCCACGCGCCTTGGAGCCATGGCGCCTTCTTGTGGAGGAGGCGGCCGGGGCGCCGCCGGAGCTTCGTCGCCCGCGCGGGGCGGGGTGCGGTGCAGCGGAGCGGACGGCGCAGGAGAGCCCCTTGCGGCGCGGACGAGCTCGGCGACGCGGTCAAGCCATTCTTCATAGATGTCGTTGACGGGACGGTAGTGTAGGAGATCGTTTCCTGTGATGAGCGCAGCTCGAGCCTCCATGGGTGCGCGGAGCGCGCGGGACGAGGAACCAGTTGGGGTGAGCGAGGGAGTAGCGGTGCGGCCGTCTTGCCGCATGGACGGATGCTGAGACGATGCTTGCTGCTCGTCCCCCGCTGGGCCGGTGGTGGCATTGACGGCAGGTGACGGGGAACGGCGAGGATGCCCGCCGACAGGAGCCGTCTGGGCGACGCGGGAAGCGAGAGCGGCCCGGCGCTCGGCGCGGGCCCGACGAGCGTCAGACATGGACGCGATGGTCGGGGGAGAATGGGGCGGTGGAAGACGAATTCCGGCGCACCCCTACCTGGCGCGCCAAATGTCGGATTTCGGGTTCCGGCAGACCCTTGAGGTTCGAACACTGGGGTGCGCGCGGAGATTTCGCCTCCTACCTACCTGCACCCCTCCGCCACGCAAAGATCTAAGCTATGGAAAGAACAACACGAGAGACACAGGGTTTATACTGGTTCGGGCCACCGTTGTGGTGTAATACCCTACTCCAGTGTGTGGTGTGGTGGATTGCCTCTTGGGCTGATGATGATGAACAATACAAGGAAGAACAGCCTCGCGAGGGTCTGTTCTTGGCTGGGGGGACGAACTGCTGGGAGGAGTTCAGTCACCCTTCTCTCTTTCTCTCTCTGATTCTCATTTTCTCTCGTCTCTTCTTCGTCTCCCTCTGATTCTTATTTTCTGCCCTCTCCCCGGGGGGTGGCTAGTCCTATTTATAGAGGCCCTGGTCCTCTTCCCAAATATCGAGCGGGAAGGGAGCCAACAATGGCGGGCTAATTTGAAAGGGGACAGCTAGTACCAGTTATCCTGACAAAAGTAGTCTTCGCCTGCACAAAGCTCTGGTGGTGACGCCATCTTGGGCTCCACAATGACCTCCGTCTTGCAGTCCTCCTGGTCTTGGTCTTGTTGCACCGAAATGGCAACCTTTGCCTGTTGCCTCAGTACTCCGCGGCTGCGCTTGCCCCCTTTGCACCGAAGAGGAAAGGAGGACACTGCGCGGGCTGGCACCCACCTGGCGCCTTTGGTCGTCATGGCTTGCATCACGGGCACCTCGTGAGGTACCCCGCCTTGATGTCTCCGCCTCCTCGCGAGCCAGCCTGATGAGGCCGTGCCTGAGGAAGCTCCGCGTCGTCCGCCCCGCGAGGCTTGGCCCCTCGCAAGGGTCTTGGGTCTATGTTGGTGAAGATGGGCCGTGCTGGGCCCCCCTTTGAGCCATGCCGCAGGCCGCAGGCAGGCAAGTCTGGGGACCCCCGTTCCTAGAACGCCGACAGCAATGAGGATAATCCTCAAGTTACAGACCCAGTCCGTGTAGTTGCTACCATCATCTTTCAACTTAGCTTTCTCTAGGAACGCATTAAAATTCAAGGGAACAGTAGCACGGGCCATTGATCTACAACATAGGTATGCAAAAACTATCAGGACTAAGTT
Organism: Triticum urartu; assembly: GCF_003073215.2. NCBI lineage: Eukaryota > Viridiplantae > Streptophyta > Magnoliopsida > Poales > Poaceae > Triticum > Triticum urartu. The sequence goes on from NC_053026.1 coordinate 356,632,873, forward strand.
CATGATAAAATAAAGTTCAGTTAATCATATTAGTCAAGAACACCCACTTAGATAGACATCCCTCAAGTCATCTAAATGATCACGTGATCCATATTGACTAAATCATCACATGAGATGGAGTAGTTTTCAAGGGTGAACATATCTATGTTGATCATATCTACTATATGATTCACGTTCGACTTTTCGGTCTCAGTGTTCCGAGGCCATGTCTATACATGCTAGGCTTGTGAAGTTTAACCCGAGTATTCCGCATGTGCAAAACTATCCTGCACCCGTTGTATGTGAACATAGAGCTTATCACACCCGATCATCACGTGGTGTCTCGGCACGACGAACTGTCGCAATGGTGCATAATCAGGGAGAACACTTATACATTGAAATTTTAGTGAGGGATCATCTTATAATGCTTCCGCCATACTAAGCAAAATAAGGTGCATAAAGGATAAACATCACATGCAATCAAAATATGTGACATGATATGGCCATTATCATCTTGTGCCTTTGATCTCCATCTCCAAAGCAACGTCATGATCTCCATCGTCACTGACTTGACACCTTGATCTCCATCGTAGCGTCGTTGTCGTCTCGCCAACTATTGCTTCTACGACTATCGCTACCGCTTAGTGATAAAGTAAAGCAATTAAATGGTGATTGCATTTCATACAATAAAGCGACAACCATAAGGATCCTTCCAGTGGCCGATAACTGTTACAAAACATGTTCATCTCATACAACAATTTATATCTCATCACATCTTGACCATATCACATCACAACATGCCCTGCAAAAACAACTTAGATGTCTTGTTGTTTCAAGTTTTACGTGCCTGCTACAGACTTCTAGAAAGAAACGTTCTTACCTACGCATAAAAAACCACAACAATGTTTCGTCAAGTTTGATGCTATTGTTTGTTCATGATAGAGTTTCCGGACTACGAGGCTTGCTACTACGAATCTCTAGGGTTTTCCGATTGTCAGCAAGGAAAGTAACACTTTGATCATATCCCTTTATTACCCAGTATTTATGCATTAGTTTCAACCCTCAAACATTGCATGACTAGGACTTGATAACATGTGGGTATTGGGAAGTAGTTGATGAGGTAGGAACCTATTTCCTTACATTCAAACCTTGGGTATTACTACTTTATGGTTGCATTACTTTGCTATGCTCGTAGACGTGGATTGGTATGTGAGATTCATGAAAGATGTGAGAGTTATTGATATCTAAGGGAATTTTTAAGGTGTCTACTTTAATACACATCTGGGTCGATTGGTTGTGGGCACCTGGGGAATCCAGTGTTGTCCTAGGAGATCTTGGGGTACCCGTGTAATCATCCTATGGAATGCCACCCAGGCTCAAAGGGATCATAAGATTATTCATGCTAGAAACTTCCGTGTGCGTCCACAAGCCATTATGGGCTCTGGCATAGTTGAGTAAGTTGTGGGAATCCTTTCCATGATGGGCTAGCAGATGTAGGGGAATTGTAGGTGTACCGGCCTATCTATCGGTTAAGGGGACCTCTTCAGAAAGACTGTGTCTCGGTCATGCATTTCTCAAACATTATGCAGCGCGAGAAATACAACAGAGGAAATCAAGTCTTGTGGGGAAAAGAACGCAAACCTCTGCAGAGTGTACAAACTAATCATGGTTAGACATGTCCCCAATTATGGACATCTTGAGTATCTGTTACTTGAATTATTATGTTGATCTCATCACTCTACTTAATGAATTTGCTGGGTTGATAATGTTAATTTGGGATTTAGTTGGGGGTACATTCTCAATATTTCAACAGACTTTGTAGTTAAATAAAATATATTCCTTTGTTGTAGGGAAAAATTAGCTTTATGCCAATGATAACTGTAGAGCCTCCACCAGCCAAATTATGCATGTAGTGATAGCTGTTATTTGTTCATTGCTCTATGGTGTTATCTTGCCAGCATATTCCATGTGCTGACCTACACGGCTGCAATGTATCATGTTGCAGAATTTTCAGACGAAGAGTAAGGTGAGGTAGGTCGTTGTCATGCACTTAGTTTTTCCATGGAGTTGGATGGACTCATTTATCTTCGAAGCTTCCACATTTATGTTATTTAGATGGCCTTCAGCCATATTATTGTAATAAGTACTATTTTTGAGGCACTTGTGTAATAAGTGTGTGATTGAACTCTACAATAAATCCTCGAGTACTGTGTGTCATCAATACCGATCCAGGGATGACACTAAGCACAGAGACTAGGGTCCATTGGGATTGGGTCGCTACAAGATGGTATCAGAGCACACGCTGACTATAGGACGCAACCACTAGGGAAAGCTACATGATACTCTTCTCTACTCATTTCTAACTCTTCTCCATTTCTACTCTATAGATGGTGGACCCAAGGAACAAGTTCACTCAACCAGATGACGACACCCCTTTCAGACGACACTTGAAGGAAGTCACTAGGTACCTGAACATCGGCATACCAAGATTCAACGGGACCTACACCGCCACTTTGCCAGAAGAGGAGCACTGGACGATTCAAGTTCGTGTACTAAGAAGGACATTCACGCTAGTCACCGAGCCCATCAAGTTTTCCTTGGATGGACCAACCTGGAGTCTTGGAAAGAGCATGGCCGCCCACATCGCTATTGTACGCATAGGCGAGGTGTACAACACGGATCTTAAGGACACCATCTACCAGATATGTGGACGCCGAGATGAGCAATGGGAGATGATTCACACCAGGAAGGACAGATCCATTGCAGCCTACATACATGAGTTGAACCAGCACATTCGACGCTACGAGAACCAGATGTGCGCCAACATGATAGATACGAAGAAGGTGATGACCCGGAACATGGAGCTAGAACAGGAACTCAAGTCTACGCGCGATGGTTATGAAGAAGAAATTGTAGTACTACTTGAGAAGAATGAAGACCTGAAGAAGAAGCTAGGGATATTCATGGGGGTTCCTGAACCTAGAGTGGACATTCATTCAGAGTATTAGATCATACTCGACAACACAGACACCGACCCCGACAACGATGATGATTATGAAGATAAAGCTGGAGCAGATATCATGGAGTCTTCCACCGATCAAAATTTCTAGTCGACCACCACATTATCATTAGTATTCTCCCATGTATATGACAATAGTCCATGAGCTTTCTGTATCGATAGCTTATATCGGTTGTATGCTTCTTATTTGAATTGAGTGGTGTGAAATGAATGTGTTTGTCTCATGTACATATGGGTAGTGATTTTCTCTTTAGACCTCACTCTATTCTGTTCTCACCCCTCTAAACCTATCATATGCCTCCGAGATGTGACCCCGGATTCGTGTTCCCACCGGAGCTCACTTAGTTGACCCAACAGCAGAATGCCTTGATGCAGTTGCTAGTCCAGAATGAAGGCAACAACAACAACAACCCACCACCACCACCCCAGTGGACAACATAGCCCATTTCCTAAGGTTAAATCCGCCGGTGTTCTCTAATAGCACCGAGCCGATTGTTGCTGATGACTGGCTCTGTAGAATTGGAAGGGAGCTGACCCCCGCAAGTTGCACAGATGCTGAGAAGGCGCGCTTTGCTGCACATCAACTAGATGGACCAGCAGCCTCATGGTGGGAGAATTACACAATCACTTTCCCCATGGCCAATGTCACTTGGGATCAGTTTCAACAAGCATTCCGCGCTGCACATGTCTTTGTTGGAGCTATGAGCATGAAGAAGCATGAGTTTCGCAACTTACGCTAGGGAAATCGTACTATGGGGCAGTATGTGGGTGAGTTCAGCAAGTTAGCATGCTATGCCCCAGATGATGTGGCCATAGATGCCGCAAAGCAGGAGAAGTTTATGGAGGGGCTGAATGATGAGCTGAGTATGCAGTTGATGGTGGCAACATTCGCCAACTATCAAGAGTTGGTAGACAGGGCTCTTATGATTGAAGGCAAGCAGCAGCAGATAGAGAACCGCAAATGGAAGTATGGACAAGGGAAGTACAACTCTGGAGCTCAGCAGAAGCCTCATTTTACCCCAAATTCGGGAGGACATACCCATGATAACCAGGGAGGTCATACTCACAATGGAGGAAGTTCACATAATCACAGTGGCCCTAAGAATGGGAATGGGAATGGAGGAAACAACAGTCAGAGCCGTTCCAACCCGGCAGCACCCGCCAAGAAGGATTTGAACCATGTTACCTATTTCAAGTGTGGGAAGACTGGACACTATGCCAATGATAGTTCTGAGTTAAAGAATGGAAATGGCAATGGAAGCTATGGAAAGAAACCAAATCCCTTTACCAGAGGGCAGGTGAACCACGTACACATGGAGGAAGTTGAAGAGCAGCCCGATGCAGTTATTGGTAAGTTTATGATTAAGTCATTTACCGCCCTTGTTCTTTTTGACACTAGTGCATTGCATTCATACATATCAAGGGGATTTGCGGATAAGTTTAAGTTACCCACCATAGCCCTTAAGATACCTATGTTAGTAAGCTCACCTGGAGTGGAGTATATGGCTAGCAGAGGATGTTTTCAGTTGCCATTGACCATAGGTAGGCATGTTTTTCCCTTCAGACCTAATAATTTTGGAGTCACAAGGATTGGATGTGATACTAAGCTTGGACTGGCTATCGATGTATGGTGGAAACATTGATTGTGCTAGTAAGTCAATACTTCTCACCACCCCAGAGGGAAAAAGGATCAAGTATGTGTCTAGGCATGCGCCAAGAAGGACTCAAGTAAATTTACTTTTGGGAGTTGTTCAGGAGGAAGTGCCAGTTGTGAAGGATTATCCCAACGTATTCCCGAAGGAACTACTAGGCATGCCACCAGATCGAGATATAGAATTTTGATAGAGCTGTTACCAGGCACCAGACCAATATCGAAGAGACTGTACTGGATGCCCGCAAATGATCTAGAGGAAATTAAGAAACAGATTAAGGAGTTATTGGAAAAAGGTTACATTCGACCAAGTTCATCACCATGGGGAGCCCAGTGCTCTTAGTTGAGAAGAAGGATGGATCTTTGACGATGGTTCTGGATTATCATGCACTGAATGAGGTGACGATCAAGAACAAATACCCACTACCGATGATCAATGATTTGTTTGACCAGCTGCAGGGAGCTAAAGTATTCTCCAAGATCGATCTTCGATCAGGATACCACCAGCTGAAGATCCGAGAACAGGATATACCTAAGACAGCTTTTACCACAAGGAACGGGCTATATGAGTACACTATCAAGTCTTTTGGTTTGACTAATGCCCCTGCCTACTTTATGAGTATGATGAATAAGTTGTTCATGGAGTTCTTGGAAAATTTTGTTGTGCTGTTCATTGATGATATATTGGTATACTCGAAGAATGAAGAAGAACACAAGGAACATTTGCGTTTGGTTCTCGAGAAGCTCATGGAACATCAGCTATATGCCAAGTTTAGCAAATGCGAGTTTTGGTTGAAGGAAGTTGGATTTCTCGGACATGTTATATCAGGAGAAGGTATAGCAGTAGACCCTTCCAAGGTTCAGTCTGTCACTGAGTGGTTGGCACCCACCTCAGTTGGAGAGATACGCAGTTTTCTTGGACTCGGAGGATATTATCGGAGGTTCACTGAGAATTTTTCCAAGATTGCAAAGCCCATGACGGAGTTATTTAAGAAGGACACCAAGTTCAAATGGACCGAAGAATTTGAGGCCAGTTTTCAGGAGTTGAAGAAATGTTTAGTTACAGTCCCAGTGCTAATTCTTCCGGATATACACAGGGACTTACAAGTATATTGCGACACTTCTCGCCAGGGACTTTGAGGTGTACCTATGCAAGATGAGAGAGTTGTTTCATATGCCTCACGTCAGATTCGGCCTCATGAGTTGAATTATGCCACACATGATTTGGAGTTAGCAGCCGTAGTGCATGCCCTCAAGACCTGGAGACATTTTCTTATTGGAAACCATTGTGATGTATACACGGATCATAAGAGTTTGAAGTACATTTTCACGCAGAAGGAGCTGAATCTCAGGCAGAGGAGATGGTTGGAGCTCATAAAGGATTATGATATGAAGCTGCATTATCATCCAGGAAAGGCCAATGTTGTAGCAGACGCTTTGAGCCGCAAGAGTTATGCTAATACTCTCGTAACCGGAGGATTTCCATAGGATTTAGCCGACGATCTCAGGGAATTTCGAATGGAGATAGTCCCGAGCGGTTTTGTTGCAGCATTAGAAGTTCAGTCCACATTGTTGGGAAAGATTCGAGAAGCCCAGAAGACTGATAAGGAGATTGCAGAGATAAAGGAAAAGATGAGTAAAGGAAAGGCAAAGGTTTTCGTGAGGATGAACATGAACCTTTATGGTTTGAGGATCGCATTTATGTGCCCAATGACCCAGAAATTAGGAAGTTAATACTTCAGGAAGCTCATGACTCGCCATACTCGATTCACGCCGGAAACACCAAGATGTATTTGGATTTGAAGGAGCGTTTCTGGTGGATAGGTATGAAGAAGGATATTGCCGAGTATGTAGCAGTATGTGATATATGTCAGAGAGTTAAGGCGGAACACCAGAAGCCTGCAGGACTACTTCAGCCTATGCCGATACCCGAATGGAAGTGGGATAAACTTGGCATGGATTTCATCACCGGATTACCCATGACACGATTAGGCTATGATTCCATCTGGGTAGTAGTTGATTGCTTGACCAAAGTGGCTCACTTTATCCCCGTGAAAACTACTTATACGAGCGCGAAGTTGGCCAAGATATATATGACCAGGATCGTATGTCTGCATGGAGTTCTGAGGACCATTGTATCAGATAGAGGAACACAGTTTACCTCGAAGTTTTGGAATCAGTTACACCAGACTTTGGGTACCAGGCTAGAGTTCAGTACAGCCTTTCATCCGCAGACAGATGGACAGACTGAGAGAGTCAATCCGATTCTGCAGGATATGTTGAGAGCTTGTGCGCTAGATTATGGATCTTGTTGGGACGATAATTTGCCTTATGCAGAGTTCTCATATAACAACAGTTACCAAGCTAGTTTGAAGATGGCCCCTTTTGAAGCTTTGTATGGAAGGAGGTGCAGGACACCATTGATGTGGGATGAAGTTGGAGACCATCAATTGTTTGGACCAGATTTAAGCAAGGAGTCTGAAGAGAAGGTTAAGTTGATTCGTGATAGGCTGAAGGCAGCTTCCAGGCAGAAGAGTTACGCTGACACTAAACCCAAGGAGGTAGCCTATGAAATCGGAGACAGAGCATATCTCCGTGTGTCACCACTTCGAGGTGTTAAACGAATTGGAGTCAAAGGAAAGTTAGCACCACGATTTGTAGGACCATACCGAGTTTTGGAACATATGGGAGAAGTGGCCTACAAGTTGGAGTTACCCGAAGGATTGTCAGGAGTTCATGATGTGTTTCACGTTTCCCAGTTGAAGAAGTGCCATGCAGAGATGGCCGATATTCCTTTGAGAGATACAGTGCCCCTGGAAGCCATTCAATTGGAGAGTGACCTAACCTACAAGGAGAAACCCGTCAAGATTATCGAGTTTGCCAGCCGAGTTACACGCAGCAAGGTCATCAAGTTTTGCAAAGTTCAGTGGAGCCACCATACCGAGGAAGAAGCCACCTGGGAGCGAGAAGAAGACCTACGGAAAGACCACCCACACCTATTTGCTAGCCAACCCGAATCTCGAGGGCAAGATGCATCTTAAGGGGGGTAGGTTTGTAACATCCCAATTTTCAATTTGGATGTTAATCATTAGGTCATCATATGCACCCATGATTCTTGCATTTTTGAATTGCTTTTATTTGGCCATTTTGATCCTAGAGACCTTAAGCAACTCAAGGACCATATGAGAGAGTTGGAGGTTTTCAAAAAAAAATTCCATTTTTGAATTTTCAAAATTGGGAAAGTTGGGAAAACTGATTATTATTTGAAATTATTTTTCCAATTATTCCAAAACAAATAAAATAATGAGAGAAGATAATATGACGTCTTCAAAATAGTGGGAATAACGGAAAATTTAATTTTAAGTAAAAATATTTATATATTTGAATTTTATTTGGTTAAATTCGAAAAAATTGCATTTTAGCCCAGAAAAAAGTTCATATTGTCCTAAATATTAGTAGAGGACCCTGAAAAATGTTTTTGTGATTTTAGGATTTATATTTATTTTTATTGTAGGATTTTCGCACTTTGACGAAATTAATTAAAAAAACTTTGACCGGCTGGGCCGAAGCCCAGTCGGCCCGCAGCCTCCCCAAGTCTGGCTCCCGCCTGGAACCCGCGCCGCCGCCAGAGTCCCACCTGGACTCCACCTCTCCGCCACTGCCTCGCCCTTGCCCCCTCCCCAAGCCGCCTCACCCACTCATTAAATACCCTCCCCCTGCCCCCTCTCTCCCCAATCTGCCCCGCCGCCCCGCCACCCGAGCCGCGTCGCCGCCGCAGCTGCAGGCCGCTGCCTGCCCAAGCCGCCGCACGCCGCCGCCTCCAGTCGCTCCCCGCCACCGACGTCGCCCGCTGACGGAGAATGCCGCCGCCGCCGGTTCATCCCACCCAAACCAGTAAAACCGAAGAAAAACCCATCCGATTTTTTTTATTAAAGTCGATTTTATTTTTAGATCGATTTTTGTTTTAGGTTTCGTTAATTAACGAACGTTCACCCGATTAGTTCTTTTAACGAACGAATTCGTTCGTTAGTCTCTGTTAGTGGACGTACGTCCGATATATTTTTCTTTTTCTATTTATTTTTTGGCCAGGGACCTATCCATAACTACTTTTAACGCATTTTAGTCCCTGATCTTCAAACCTTCACTACTTTTTGCTCATTTATCGAAATCCAGTGAAACCAATGCCAAAATCTTCGTCTTGTTCCCCTCTGTCCAGATAAACAACTTGAACATGATTTTGAAAATGTAAAATTTGGTTCCATGCAGATTTGAATTCGAACTTCTTTGGATCGTAGTTTGAGTTTTGTAACTCTGAATCGATTGATTCTTGTTGCAAATTGAAGCTCTTTACTTAAACTTTCAGTTTAGATCTTTTATTTTGGTTTTACCTTTTAATCTTATGCTTGAGTGCTTATGTATGCTATTGTTTGTTCACGATAGAGTTTCCGGAGTGCGAGGCTTGCTACTACGAATCTCTAGGGTTTTCCGATCGTCAGCAAGGCAAATAACATTTTGATCATATCCCTTTATTTCCCATCGTCGCCGCCGCCGGTTCATCCCACCCGAACCGGTAAAACCGAAGAAAAACCCGTCCGTTTTTTATTAAAGTCGGTTTTATTTTTTAGATTGGTTTTTGTTTTAGGTTTCGTTAATTAACGAACGTTCACCCGATTAGTTCTTTTAACAAACGAATTCATTCGTTAGTCTCCGTTAGCGGACGTTCGTCTGATATATTTTTCTTTTTCTATTTATTATTCAGCTAGGGACCTATCCATAACTACTTTTATCGCAATTTAATCCCTGATCTTCAAACATTCACTACTTTTCGCTCGTTTATCCAAATCCAGTAAAACCAACGCCAAAATCTTCATCTTGTTCCCCTCTGTCCAGATAAACAACTTGAACATGATTTTGAAAATTTAAAATTGGGTTCCAAGAAGATTTGAATTCAAACTTTTTTTTATCGTAGTTTGAGTTTTGTAACTCCGATTCGATTGATTCTTTTTGCAAATCGAAGCTCTTTACTTGAACTTTCAGTTTAGATCTTTTCTTTTGGTTTTGCCTTGACATATTATGTTTGAGTCCTTATGTATGCTATTGTTTGTTCACGATAGAGTTTCCGGACTGCGAGGCTTGCTACTACGAATCTCTAGGGTTTTCTGATTGTCAGCAAGGAAAGTAACACTTTGATCATATCCCTTTATTACCCAGTTTTTATGCATTAGTTTCAACCCTCAAACATTGCATGAGTAGGACTTGATAACATGTGGGTATTGCGAAGTAGTTGACGAGGTAGGAACATATTGCCTTACATTCAAACCTTGGGTATTGCTACATTATGGTTGCATTACTTTCCTATGCTCGTAGACGTGGATTGGTATGTGAGATTCATGAAAGATGTGAGAGTTATTGATATCTAAGGGAATTTTTAAGGTGTCTACCTTAATACACATCTAGGTGGATTGGTTGTGGGCACTTGGGGAATCCAGTGTTGTCCTAGGAGATCCCGGGGTTCCCGTGTGATCATCCTAGGGAATGCCACCCAAGCTCAAAGGGATCATAAGATTATTCATGCTAGAAACTTCTACATGCAGCGACAAGCCATTATGGGCTCTAGCATAGTTGAGTAAGTTGTGGGAATCCTTTCCATGATGGGCTAGCAGAAGTAGGGGAATTTTAGGTGTACCAACCTATCTATCGGTTAAGGGGACCTGTCGGTGTCAAAACCGGCGGATCTCGGGTAGGGGGTCCCGAACTGTGCATCTAGGCCGGATGGTAACAGGAGGCAAGGGACACGAAGTTTTACCCAGGTTCAGGCCCTCTTGATGGAGGTAAAACTCTACGTCCTACTTGATTAATATTGAAGATATGGGTGTTACAAGAGTAGATCTACCACGAGATCAGAGAGGCTAAACCCTAGAAGCTAGCCTATGGTATGATTGTATGTTGTGATTGTTGTCCTACGGACTAAAACCCTTCAGTTTATATAGACACCGGAGAGGGTTAGGGTTGCACAAGGTCGATTACAAAGGAGGAGATATCCATATACGCGTCGCCTAGCTTGCCTTCCACGCCAAGTAGAGTCCCATCCGGACACGAGACGAAGTCTTCAATCTTGTATCTTCATAGTATAATAGTCCGGCCAATGGAGATAGTCCAGCTGTCCGGAGACCCCCTAATCCAGGACTCCCACAGGACCTCTTCGTAAATACTATGTCTCGGTCATCCGTTTCTCAAACATTATGCAGTGCAAGAAATACAACGGAGGAGATCGAGTCTTGTGGGGAAAGGTGTGCAAACCTCTGCAGAGTGTACAAACTAATCATGGTTAGCCGTGTCCTCGGTTACGGACATCTTGAGTATCTGGTACTTGAATTATTATGTTGATCTCATCACTCTACTTAATGAATTTGTTGGGTTGATAATGTTAATTTGGGATTGAGTTGGGGGTACCTTCTCAATATTTCAACAAACTTTGTAGTTAAATAAAATATATTCCTTTGTTGTAGGGAAAAATTAGCTTTATTCCAATGATAACTGTAGAGCCTCCACCAGCCAAATTATGCATGTAGTGATAGCTATTATTTGTTCATCGCTCTATGGTGTTATCCTGCCAGCATATTCCATGTGCTGATCTACATGGCTGTAATGTATCATGTTGCAGAATTTTCAGACGAACAGTAAGGTGCGATAGGTTGCTGTCATGCACTCAGTTTTGCCATGGAGTTGGCTGGACTCATTTATCTTTGAAGCTTCCGCAGTTATCTTATTCTGATGGCTTTCAGCCAAATTATTGTAATCAATACTCTTTTTGAGGCACTTGTGTAATAAGTGTGTGATTGAACTTTGCAATAAATCCTCGAGTACTGTGTGTGTCCGCAATACCTATCTAGGGATGACACTTAAGCACAGAGACTATCGTCCATTGGGATCGGGTCACTACATCACGTCCAAGATAAGTAGACCGACTCCTGCCTGCATCTACTACTATTACTCCACACATCGATCGCTATCCAGCATGCAGCTAGTGTATTAAGTTCATGGAGAAACAGAGTAATGCAATAAAAACGATGACATGATGTAGACAAGATCTATTTATGTAGAAATAGACCCCATCTCGTTATCCTTAATGGCAATGATACATAAGTGTCGGTTCCCCTTCTGTCACTGGGATCAAGCACCGTAAGATCAAACCCATCACAAAGCACCTCTTCCATTACAAGATAAATAGATCAAGTTGGACAAATAAAACCCAAATATCGGAGAAGAAATACGAGGCTATAATCAATCATGCATATAAGAGATCAAAGAAGACTCAAATAACTTCCATGGATTAAAAGAGATATATCTGATCATAAACTCAAAGTTCATCGGATCCCAACAAACACACTGCAAAATAATTACATCATATGGATCTCCAAGAGACCATTCTATTGAGAATCAAATGAGAGGGATGAAGCCATCTAGCTACTAACTACGGACCCGAAGGTCTATAAAGAACTACTCACACATCATCGGTGAGGCACCAATGGGCATGATGAACCCCTCTGTGATGGTGTCTAGATTGGGTTTGGTGGTTCTGGACTCTGTGGCGGCTGGAATTGATTTTCGTCGACCCACCTAGGGTTTCTGGAATATTGGGGTATTTATAGAGCAAAGAGTCGTTTCGGGAGGCACCCCAGGTGGTCACAACCCACCAGGGCGCGCCTGGGCCTCCGGGAACACCCTGGTGGGTTGTGTTCCCCTTGGAGCACCCCCAGGCGCTTCTCCGGCCCATTGTATGTTTTCTGGTCCAAAAAATCCACAAAAAGTTTCGTTGTGTTTGGACTCTGTTTGGTATTGATTTCCTGCTATGTAAAAAACACGCAGAAAACAGCAACTGGCACTTGGCACTATGTCAATAGGTTAGTACCAAAAAATTATATAAAATGACGATAAAATGATTATAAAACATCCAAGAATGATAATATAACTGCATGGAACAATAAAAAATTATAGATACGTTGGAGACGTATCAGGATGCATGGTGCTGATGTGGTGGGGGAGCACCGGCGGCGGGCCTTCGTAGCCGCAAACGGGCATGGGGCATTTGCAGGGTGCGAGTGGACACTGCTCTGGTGATCGGCGAGCTTATGGTAAGTGACGTAGAGCCCACAACCTTCATGCGGGCACTCCACCCTCACCAAGGCGAGAAGACGTCATCCATCGCCGTGTTCCGTATTTTGAAGCCACCGCGGTACTCGCACTTATGGCACTACCGCTGGTTCCCGGGGCACTCATTGCGGCAGTCCGCGCAGGCCAGGTGCCCTCCCTTGCATTGCACAAATCAATCGAATAATACATCAATCAAGAAACCTGCACCTTGCTCGATCAGCCGAACAGACGAGGTGTATTCGAACCTCATACACTAGAGGCTTCAAGGGGCGGAGGCACATGGGGCAGTGGAGCAAGGTGAGGTCCATAGAGACCATAGAGAGCTCCATCGTAGGGTCCTATTCCGTCGACACGATCTCGCCCTCCTCATGCATCACCATCTCTTGCTTTAGGGCCGTGGAATTAGAAAGTTTTACCATCACATATTCATAGTACTTCAAGGTGCATTAAATCAACACATGCAAGTATCAAAAGGAAAGTCACGGCATGCATGCATGTGTTGTAATTAATGCATCGATAATCGAAAATTATTGAAATATATCGAGTGCACTACTTTGATGTGCTGCATCAACTCGTACAACAAGGAGAAGTTTGATTACAATGTGCTCTGCCTCGCCCATGAGTGTGGTGGCTCGCAGGACTAGGAGAAGCTTTTGCTACACGCTCTCCCTCCCGCATGCGGTGGACATGTAGTAGTTCATTCGGTGTCAGATGGCCAGAAGCATACTAGTAGTACTCCACTGTAGTAGTACCATCATTGTTCGACTTCCTGAAGAGGTGAAGAGCCAAGTGCAACCCGAACACTCGTGAGGGAGTCCTGGATTAGGGGGTCTCCGGACGGCCGGACTATATCCTTTGGCCGGACTGTTGCACTATGAAGATACGAGATTGAAGACTTCGTCCTGTGTCCGGATGAGACTCTACTTGGCTTGGGAGGCAAGCTAGGCAATACGGATATGCATACCTCCTTTGTAACCGACCTTGTGTAACCGTAGCCTCCTCCGGTGTCTATATAAACCAGAGGGTTTTAGTCCATAGGACAACATACAATCATACCATAGGCTAGCTTCTAGGGTTTAGCCTCTCCGATCTCGTGGTAGATCAACTCTTGTACTACTCATATTATCAAGAATAATCAAGCAAGACGTAGGGTTTTACCTCCATCAAGAGGGCCCAAACCTGGGTAAAACATCGTGTCCCCTGCCTCCTGTTACCATCCGCCTTAGACGCACAGTTCGGGACCCCCTACCCAAGATCCGCCGGTTTTGACACCGACATTGGTGCTTTCATTGAGAGTTCCTCTGTGTCATCATCATTAGGCTTGATGGCTCCTTCAATCATCGATAGCGATGTAGTTCAGGGTGAGACTTTTCTCCCCGGATAGATCTTTGTGTTCGGCGGCTTCTCACTGCGGGCCAACTCGCTTGGCCATCTGGAGCAGATCGAGAGTTACGCCCCTGGCCACCAGGTCAGGTTTGGAAGCTTAAACTACACGGCCGTTATCCGCGGATACTTGATCTTCGACGGATTCGAGCCCCTGCCTAGTGTGCCACACGGTCACGATGAGCATGATTCAGCTCTACCATCGGAAAGTGTTCAGGAGATCGCACCGGCAGCCGCTCCGACCCTCAATTCGGAACCAGTTGTGCCATCCATGGATGGGTGGATAGACCCCGCCACGGAGGCCGTATCCTCAGTAGCGATCGAGTTGAGTATCGACCTTACCCTTCACGAGAGCCATGATGCCAAGCTGCCGGATCCTTCCCCGGCCACGGACTCCGAACCGCCTGCGCCCGTGCCTATCGAATCCGACTGGGCGCCGATCATGGAGTTTACCTCCACGGATATCTTTCAGCACTCGCCCTTCGGTGACATACTGAACTCATTAAGGTCTCTCTCCTTGTCAGGAGAGTCCTGGCCAAACTATGTCCGGCAAGAAATTCGCCGCCCACCCACCACCCACTTAGTAGCCACTATCGATGATTTGACCGACATGCTCGACTTCGACTCCAAAGACATCGACGACATGGACGATGATGCAGGAGGCGAACAAGAACCACTGCCCATGGGGCACTGGACATCCACCTCATCATATGACATATATATGGTGGACACACCCAAAGAAGGCAATGGCGACGGGATAGCGGAGGATGACCCCTCCAAGAAGCAACCGAAGCACCGACGTCAGCGGCGCCGCTCTAAGTCTCGCCAAAGCAAAAGCGGTGACACCGGCACAGGAGATAACAGCACTCCGGACAGTGCCAAAGACGACAACAATCCCCTCCAGCAAGATTTAGGGCAGGAGGATGGAGAAGCCAGCCCTCCCGAGAAAGCGGCAGATGGAGAGGCGAAGGATGATAATTACATGCCTCCCTCCGAAGACAAGGCAAGCCTAGATGACGACGAATTTGCCATGCCTGAGGATCCCGTCGAACAAGAGCGCTTCAAGCGCCGGCTTATAGCCACGACAAATAGCCTTAAGAAAAAGCAACAGCAGCTTCAAGCTGATCAAGATTTGCTAGCCGATAGATGGACTGAAGTCCTTGCGGCCAAGGAATATAAACTCGAACGCCCCTCCAAGAGTTACCGAAAGCGCATGTTGCTACCCCAACTGGAGGAGGAAGCACCAAAACCTACATCTCCAGCGTATGACGCGGCTGATCGGCCACCTCGTGGCTGCGACAAAGAGGCATTTCAGCCAAAAGCTCAGCCCACACTCCGACGCCACTCAAATAAAAATGTCAAGGCATGGGGAAATACGCCAGACCTGTGAGACGTATTGGATGACAAAGCAAAACACGCAAGATCGATCTACGGATCACGAGGGCGCGCCACTATGCGAGACGGTACCCGCACGCCAGATACAGTAAAAGTAAATCCGGCCGGGCCGAACACAGCGGACAAGACTCATTTGAGCTGTGTCGCGATATAGCCCAATACAAAGGCGCCGTACACCCCCTATGCTTCACAGACGAAGTAATGGATCACCAAATCCCACAGGGTTTCAAACCCATAATATCGAATCATAGGACGGCACAACAGATCCTGCGGTATGGATCGAGGACTTCCTCCTGCACATCCACATGGCCCGCGGTGACAATCTACACGCCATCAAATACCTCCCACTCAAACTCAAAGGACCAGCTCGGCATTGGCTCAACAGCCTGCCAGCAGAGTCCATTGGCTGTTGGGAAGATCTGGAAGCCGCATTCCTCAACAACTTCCAGGGCACTTATGTGCGACCACCAGATGCCGATGACTTGAGCCACATAATTCAGCAACCAGAGGAATCGGCCAGGAAATTATGGAGACGGTTCCTAACAAAGAAAAATCAAATCATCGACTGTCCAGATGCAGAAGCCCTAGCAGCTTTTAAGCATAACATCCGCGACGAGTGGCTCACCCGGCACCTTGGCCATGAAAAGCCGAAATCTATGGCAGCCCTCACGACAGTCATGACCCGCTTTTGTGCGGGAGAGGACAGCTGGCTGGCTCGCAGCAATAACATATCAAAGAACCATGGTACTTCGGATACCAAGGATGGCAATGGTAGGTCACGTCGCAACAAACACAAGCGCTGCATCAACAACGACAATACCGAGGATACGGCAGGCAATGCCGGATTCAAAGGCTCTAAACCCGGTCAGCGGAAAAAGCCATTCAAAAGAAGCACTCCGGGCCCGTCCAGTTTGGACCGTATACTCGATCGCTCGTGTCAAATACACGGCACCCCTGACAAGCTAGCCAACCACACCAACAGGGATTGTTGGGTGTTCAAGCAGGACGGCAAGTTAAATGCCGAAAACAAAGATAAGGGGTTACATAGCGATGACAAGGATGAGCCCCGTCCGCCGAACAACGGAGGACAGAAGAGATTCCCCCCACAAGTGCGGACGGTGAACATGATATACGCAACCCACATCCCCAAGAGGGAGCGGAAGCATGCGCTAAGGGACGTATATGCGTTGGAGCCAGTCGCCCCAAAGTTCAACCCACGGTCCTCATGTCCGATCACCTTCGATCGCAGGGACCACCCCACTAGTATCCGTCATGGCAGATTCACTGCACTGGTCCTAGACCCAATCATCGACATATTTCACCTCACTCGAGTCCTTATGGACGGCGGCAGCAGCCTAAACCTGCTTTATCAAGACACAGTGCACAAAATGGGTATAGACCCCTCAAGGATCAAGCCCACAAAAACGACCTTCAAAGGCGTCATACCAGGTGTAGAGGCCCATTGCACAGGCTCAGCCACAGTGGAAGTGGTCTTCGGATCCCTGGATAACTTCCGAAGTGAGGAGTTAATCTTTGATATAGTCCCGTTCCATAGTGGCTGTCATGCACTGCTCGGGCGAACCACATTTGCGAGATTCAATGCGGTACCGCATTATGCGTACCTCAAGCTCAAGATGCCAGGACCTCGGGGGGTCATCACAGTCAATGGAAACACAGAGCGCTCTCTCCGCACGGAGGAGCACATTGCGGCCCTCGCAGCAGAAGCGCAAAGCAGCCTCTTTAGGCAATCCACCAGTTTGGCGATTAAGGACCCGGACACTTTCAAGCGCGCATGGAGTAATCGGCAACAAGACCGCCTGGCACGTTCCGAGCTCGCATAGCAATGCGGCCCCCACCCCAGTCCCAGCCAAACGGCGAAATCCATGCCATGCGTACATAATTACGCATTGAAAATACCATGGGCACAGGTGGGGAGGGGGCACGACTACGGCACGAACCAAGACGCGGCTCAACCACACTAGGGGCTTCCCGCTTTGTTATTTTTCTCTCTTTCAGGACTTTAATCTCTGGAAACCCTATCCAGCAGTATGATTGCCGGACACATGATGCAACAACCAAGGAGGCAGAAAGCTATGTCGCACCACGGAACTCCCAGGTGGACTCTGATAACGAGTGAAATACTTGCTTTAAATACCCTTCCTCAGGTTGCCCTTGGAGGGGACATGTCAAATAGTCCTACTTCTTGCTTATCGCACTACTTGTATCTTTCTGCTTCGACGCACCTTATTGAATAAACAATGCATAGCACTAGACTATTATTGCATTCTCTATTCTTCTTATATATATATATATGTTAACCCATGACAATCAGCACCCGTACACTCTGGTACGGCCAAGACGCCAGGGGCTTAAGCATACCCCATAATACGGTGTGAGAAGTCCGAACACTTTCAACAGTGCGGCACCCTGAACTTATAGCATTATATGCATCAGCTCCGAATCATGTCTTGGGTCAATAGTTGGGTTTGCCGGCTCCCATGTTTTTGTACCTTACGTTCTGCTATATCGGTTAAGGTAGCACTGGGAGAACTACTGCGATTGTGCCCCGGTTCAGCTGGGCTAAGCACCTCAGTAGAGAAAGCTAAAACTGACTGTCATGATAAGGCAAGAGCTGGTCGCTGTTCGAGAGGTCTCGAGTCCCTAAAGACTTATGTCGCTTAGAGCGAGGAGTCGGCTCTGTCCGGCTTAAGGCGTGTATAGCGCCCCGAATATGGCCTTCCGAATACTAGGGGCTTCACCAAAATTTAAAATTGTATAATTCTACGGCTAAGTGAGATTGATAAAGCATTATAGTCCAATTGCCTTGTTCGTTGTGCTGAGCACCTCCCTCGAAGGACCCAACAATGGGAAAAAGAGTGCTCAGATTTATCCCGAACACCCCAGCACTCGTGGCATGGGGGGCAGAAGCCGACGACTGGCCATCTCTCAGATTTGATAAATAGCCGCACATAAGGTAATATTTTAAATTCATACAAGCGTTGCATAGCGCATATGAACAAGTTTTCATAATACAGGATCACACGAGCAAGTTCATTCAAACATTACATCCTTCGCACACTCGTCCGCCACAAGACGGGCACCCTTTAGGACACCCTCATAATACATCTTGGGGTGGCGATGCTCCTTGCCCTGCGGCGGCCCCTCCTTCACTAGCTTCTCGGCGTCTATCTTGGCCCAGTGCACCTTTGCACGGGCAAAAGCCCCGGCGGGCACCTTCGATACAGACGGACCTCTTGATGACTTCCAACCGTGGGCAGGCATCCACAAGCCGCCTCACCAGGATGAAGTAGCTGCTGGGAAGGGAGTCGCCAGGCCACATCCGGACTGTAAAGCCCTTCATGGCCTGTTCGGCCGCCTTGTGCAGCTCGACCAGTTGCTTCAGCTGGTCGCTCATAGGCATCGGGTGTTCGGTCCTAGTATACTGAGACCAGAACAACTTCTCCGTCGAGCTTCCCTCCTCGACCTAGTAATATTTCGCGGCATCCAACACATTGTAGGGCAAATTTGCGAATGCTCCTAGAGTGCTCCGGACTCGGGTAAGTAACAAGTAATTTACTTTCACATGCTTGCTTTGCATATTGAATGCCTTACTCGCCGCTATCTTCCTCATCGCCTCAATCTCCTGGAGGGCCTTTTGGGCTTCATCCTTGGCATTCTTTGTGCTCTCGAGGGCCGCGGCAAGCTCGGACTCTCGCATCTTCGAGTCAACCTCTAAAGCCTCGTGCTTCTTCACGAGAGCCTGGAGCTCTTGCTGCACCTCGCCCACCCGTGCATCTTGCTTTTCCCGCTTGGTGCGCTCCTTGGCCGCTTTGTTTTCGGCCTCGGGCAGCGCTTGCTTCAAGGTCGCCACTTCGGTCATGGCCCCTGGTACATTCATGATGATCCTGTCATTTCGCAACCACATTTTCTTTTATATATAGACAAGGTATTACTTACCTTTGTGTTCCTCGAGCTGCCTCTTGGCAAGGCCGAGCTCTTTCTCGGACCCCTCGAGGTCCTGCTTCAGTGCGGCGACCTCCGCAGTCAGTGCGGCAGAGGTCAGCAGCAAAGCCTGCATACGCATACAGACATACTTATATTAGACTCCTGCAGATATTATTTGATCCTCTATTCGGCTTTTCTTTGTGAACACCAAACAGAGCATCAGGGGCTACTGTCTATGCGGTAATATTTTTCCTATATTTTAAATACTTACCTCATAGCCTGTTAGAAGGCTGGCACATGCTTCAGTCAGTCCGCTCTTGGCGGACTGAACCTTCTTGATCACCGCACTCATAATAGTGCGGTGCTCTTCGTCAATGGAAGCGCCGCGAAGTGCTCCCAGCAGGTTGTCCGGTGCCTCTGGATGGACAGAGGTCACCGGCACGGGCGGCTTGCCCCTTTTGGAAGGGGGCCGCCTGCCCGAGTCCAGAACCACTGGGGGTTCCGGCGCGGTGTTCGGCTAAGAGACGAACTTGGAGCCCCCGGGAGCCTTGCTCCCTTTGCTCCTGGAGTCCGGAAGGTCGCCTTGAGGCGCCTCCGGGACTGTCTCCCCCCGGCTCGGTGCCCCTTGAGACAATACCTCGGCATTATCCGTAGGGCAAGGAGAGGAGGCGGTTGGAAGTGTATCACTATTCATGTCCGACGAGTCCAAGGAACCGTCCGACGATGATACATCGATACGGGCTTGGGGCGGACTGCATAACCATATTCGGCGTTAGGAGAAGCAGTGCGACAGAGGTACGCTATGAGTTACTCTGGTATCTGAATACTTACAACTTCGCCAGGGGCTTGGCCCTAAGCAGCCACTTGTATTCGCCGTCGGCGGCGGTGGTGGAGCAGTCCGGAAGAAGAGTCCTTCCCTTCTCGGACCCTTCGGCCTCCCCGGTTGGGGCGGCCTTCCTTTTCTTGTCTCCCCCGGCTGGAGGGGAGAATCTTCATCTTCCTTCTCCTCGTTTTCACGGGAGGAGTGCTTCTCAGTGTTATCGGACAATGAGTCCGATACCACCTGGCGCCAGGAACTCTTTCGGGTTCCCTTGGCCTTCTTCTTGGTCTTCTCCGGCACCTCATAAGGAGCCGAAGTCTGCATCTCCATCAGGAGAGTGTTCGCAGGGTCTTCGAGCAGAGGGGCCGAACAGTTAATCTGCTCCGATATCTCCACCCAGTCCTGTCAAAGGCATGTGAGCTCAGACCGCGCACATGGTTAAGCTATGGGAAATAAATATCCTACCAGATGTACAGAACTTACCGAATTCGCAGGGCACTTCGCGCTTAGCCCGCAGTCCTTGGTAAGAGAAGGAGGGACCTCGGCGCCCTTGAACAGCACCCTCCAGACGTCCTTATGCGTCGTGTCGAAGAGCTCGTGTAGATTCTGGTGCTGGGCTGGGTCGAACTCCCATAAGTTAAAATCCCGTTGTTGACACGGAGGATCCGGTGGAAGAGCATGACCTGGACTATGTTGACAAGCTTAAGTTTCTTGCTTATCATGTTCCGGATACACTTCTGGAGTCCGTCCAGCTCCACCGATGAACCCCAGGACAGGCCCTTCTCCTTCCAGGAAGTGAGCCGCGTTGGGATTCCGGATCGAAACTCGGGGGCAGCCACCCAGTTAGTGTCGTGCGGCTCGGTGATGTAGAACCACCCCGATTGCCACCACTTTATGGTCTCCACGAAGGAGCCCTCGAGCCATATAACGTTGGGCATTTTACCCACCATGGCTCCGCCGCATTCCGCTTGTTGGCCGCCCACCACCTTCGGCTTGATATTGAAGGTCTTCAGCCACAGGCCGAAGTGGTGCCGGATGCGGAGGAAAGCCTCGCACACAACGATGAACGCCGAGATGTTGAGGATGAAATTCGGGGCCAGATCATGAAAGTCCAGCCCATAATAGAACATGAGAACGCGGACGAATGGATGGAGCGGAAACCCCAGTCCGCGGACGAAGTGGAGGAGGAAAACCACCCTTTTGTGACGTTTCGGGGTAGGGATGACCTGCCCCGCGGCTGGCAGCCGGTGCGCGATATCCGCGGCTAAGTATCCGGCTCCATGTAGCTTTTTGATGTGTCCCTCCGTGATGGAGGAGGCCATCCGCTTGCTCCCGCTCCGGACATGTTTGGAGAGAGTTGAGGAGAAGGATGTGGACTTGGGCGTTGGAGCTCGAGTGCGCGAGAATGGATGAGCAAGGAGGAAGAAGGCGTGGGTAGAAAAAGGTGAGAGCTTATCCCTTTATAAGGGCGGACAAAGCTATGCGCCCCCCACTAGCCTGGTAAAACTCGCTTATCCCCCAAGCGCCGTAATTGGTGGCGCGGTTGGGTTACCCACGCCCGTATTGATGAGAATCCCGTAATAAGGGGAACATGATCTCTGCTTTGACAAGACGTGTCAAGAAACCGCCTCGCGTTATGTGTGGGGCTGGTTAAAGAAAAATAGTTCGAATAATTACTGGGCCATGGCGTGATGTCATGCTGCCAAAACGTGTCGGCAGATTAGATTTGTGGAAATATTATTCTCTCTATGGTGGTATGTGGAACTTATTTTGCAGGGTCAGACACTATCCTTGTATTCGAATTCTTTTGTGGTGTATTCGCAGGAGGAACCCGCCTTGCAATGCCGAAGACAACACTGCATGCTGGACTCATCGTCATTGAAGCCTGGTTCAGGGGCTACTGAGGGAGTCCTGGATTAGGGGGTCTCCGGACGGCCGGACTATATCCTTTGGCCGGACTGTTGGACTATGAAGATACGAGATTGAAGACTTCGTCTCGTGTCCGGATGGGACTCTACTTGGCGTGGCAGGCAAGCTAGGCAATATGGATATGCATACCTCCTCCTTTGTAACCAACCTTGTGTAACCCTAGCCTCCTCCGGTGTCTATATAAACCGGAGGGTTTTAGTCGTAGGACAACATACAATCATACCATAGGCTAGCTTCTAGGGTTTAGCCTCTCCGATCTCATGGTAGATCAACTCTTGTACTACTCATATTATCAAGAATAATCAAGCAGGACGTAGGGTTTTACCTCCATCAAGAGGGCCCGAACCTGGGTAAAACATCGTGTCCCCTGCCTCCTGTTACCATCCGCCTTAGACGCACAGTTCGGGACCCCCTACCTGAGATCCGCCGGTTTTGACACCGACACCTACGATGGAATTACTCACGTACGGCGGTGAGCATCATGAAATTGGTGATGGAGGATGGTTGATGATGACGATGGTGACGGATTCCCCTCTTCGGAGCCCCGAACAGGATCCAGATCAGCCCTCCCGAGAGAGTTTAGGGCTTGGCGGCGGCTCCGTATCATAAAACGCGATGAATCCTTCTCCCTGGTTTTTTCTCCCCAAAAGTGAAT
Source organism: Triticum urartu (assembly GCF_003073215.2). Lineage (NCBI taxonomy): Eukaryota > Viridiplantae > Streptophyta > Magnoliopsida > Poales > Poaceae > Triticum > Triticum urartu. Next base: position 356,655,803 of record NC_053026.1, read on the forward strand.
ATATGGAGTCAGGGTTGAGGTCGGTGGAGCGTCAGGGGGGGCACGAGGCAGGGGGGCGTGCTTAGGGGGGTAGGGCGCGCCCCCACCCTCGTGGACAGGTGGTGGCCCCCCTAACGTGGATCTTCATTCCAGTATTTTTTATACATTCCAAAATAATTCTCTGTTGATTTTCAGGTCATTCCGAGAACTTTTATTTCTGCACAAAAATAACACCATGACAATTCTGCTGAAAACAACGTCAGTCCAGGTTAGTTCCATTCAAATCATGCAAGTTAGAGTCCAAAACAAGGGCAAAAGTGTTTGGAAAATTAGATATGATGGAGACATATCAATAGTCGTCTTCATGTGTCGGGGCACGTCACTTGTCGGTGTCAAAACCGGCGGATCTCGGGTAGTGTCGGGGGTTTGGTGCGACATATCCCAACAGATGGCTTATCATGGTGGGGGCGAGTAGAACGTCGCCGGTGCCTGGAAACGGGATGAGGCGAAGACATGCACGCCGGCGAATCTTACCCAGCTTCGGGGCTCTCCGGGGAGATAATACCCCTACTACTGCTCTGCGGGGTCTCCGCATGATCACTATGGTCAAGTGTTTACACGGTTGCTCCTTGAGCTGTGTATGGTGGTAGGAGAGGGCAAGGCTAGCTCTCTCCCTCTATCTGGTGAGGTATAGAACTACTGGGATCCGACCCTTTGCATGGGTGCCCTGGGGGTTTATATAGGCCTACCCCCCCAGGGGTACAATGGTAATGTGCCTGGGCGCGGGCCCAGCCGTCAGTGTCTCCGACCTCCGACTTCTCCGCCGACTGGTGGGCCCCGCCGACTGGTCTGGTACGGAGCCGACAGGCCGCGTCCGCCGCGGGCGGGTCTTGCTGGCTACTGATTACTGTAGCTGTGCTCCTGATGATGCAAGCTTGGTCATGGGTTCGTGGCAACAGCCCTGCTGCCTGGTGGGCGATCACTATGGCCACTCCCCATCTCTTCTTGATTAATGGCGCGTTGGCCCGGGGGAGGGCTCGGCCGAATCCCCCGGGCCGACTCCCGTTGGGTCCGACTGGCGGTGCTCCCGCCGTCTCCCGAGGTCTCGCTGGCTGGTGGGCCCTGCAGCCTCCAGGCCGTACAGACAAGCCGTCATGGGCGCAGGACCAGGTACAGTGGTGCTGATGTCAGGGCCGGCTGGGCAACGGTGCCACGCCGCGGGGAGATCTTCCCAAGTACGGCGCGCTGTAGCCATGCCTGCCCTTGGTAAGGGGCGGGGAGTGGGCTTCATTGTAGCCACGCCCCTGCCCCGTCCCCCTCGATGAGGTCACGGTTTGTTGGAGTCACCAACCGACTCCCCAAAGCCGGCTTCTCTGGAAGTCGTCCCTGGGACTCGGCCGTGAGCGGGCAGTCGGCCGCCTTGCCGTAGACTCCCTAGGAGGCGGCTCTTCGCCCTATGGTCTTGAGGGGCGCAGCCTGCCCCGATGTCTTGAAAGGTCGTGGGGCTCGGGTTGGCCTACCCGTGGCCCATTACTCCGACTGTAGTCCCCGAAGCTGGTGAGGCGCCACGGATGATCGGCCGAGAAGCCTCAGCAGTTTCTCTTTCCGGGCGCAACACATGGTCTTGATTGACTTCCGCCGGGCTGACTAGAAGGAGTCGGACTCGCCCAACTCGGACTCACTCAATTCTGACTTGCTCAGTAGTTCGAACGTTGCGGTGGGATTTCAAGTGGCGTGCTAGCTAAGCTTCCAGACCGCCGCCCGTTCCTGGCCTGTCACACGAGGAGACGTGGCCAGGCCGTTCTGCCATCCCACGCGCGCGACGGTGCAGGCCCATAGGCGGGGCCCGCCACTACCACGCCTCGGCGCCCGAGTGGATCCGCTGCGGCCCTAGCGGGCGGTTGGGATTCCCGTGAAGTTACTGCGCGCAGTAACTTTACGTGGATCGTGGGGGTCGTGGGGCTGTAGGCGCCGTAAATCCCCACGTCCGCCCCCTCGGCTTCGCAGCCCATAGGACTAAGAGTAGGGGGAAGAGGGGGGCACGTGCGCCCCTCCTTCCCACTACCCCTCCCTTCTTCCTCCTCGCAGCTCCTCGCTCTCCTGCTTCATCTTCTCTTCTTCGCCTTGCCGCACGCCCAAGCTCCGGCGAATGCCGCGGCGACAACTTCACGATGAGCTCTTCCTCCGCGGTCGTGCCTCCCCCAGTGCGCTCCGGCACTTGGGACGGCTCCGAGGTCCACGAAGACCATATCGAGTTCCTCAGCCGGACCCGTCGGCTTCTCGGCGAGGATCACGTGCAGGTGCGTCTCGCGCCGGAGGGGGAGATTTCCCCCGCCCCGCGGGAGGGCGAGCGTGTCATCTTCCGCTCGCACTGCCTGTGCGGGCTGGGGCTGCCGGCGAGCAGCTTCTTCCGGTCGTTCATGGAGTTTTACGGACTCCAGCCGCACCACCTCACCCCCAACACAGTGGTGCTGTTGTCCGCCTTCGTGGCTCTGTGCGAGGGCTTCCTTGGAGTCCTCCCCACCCTCGAGCTCTGGGGGGAGTTCTTCTTCTCCAAGCTCGGCACCCAGGCCGCGGGCGTGCTGGCTCAGTGCGGCGCCTTCATCGCCGTGCGAAGGACATGAGCCAACAACCACTTCCCCTCCATCTCGCTGCTGAAGTCGGTGAAGATGTGGCAGCGGTCCTACTTCTATGTCAGGAACGTCGCCACTAGGGGCGACTGGGTTAATCTGCCAGCTTTCGAAGCCGGCCCGCCGGCTGGCAGACTGCCCAACTCGTCGTACCGGGCCAGGTCGCTGACGCCTGCGGGAGCCGGCGCCATCACGCGACTTCGAGTGCTGACGCAGTCGGAGGGTCTGACTGGCCCGGACCTGCTAGCCGCCTTCGTCTCGCGCCGAGTTCTCCCACTCCAAGGCCGCCCTCACCTGATATGCCAGATGAGCGGGGTCCGCGACCCGAGTCGGATGTGCACCAAGGACATGCCTCACGAAGAGGTGGCCCTGATGGTGAACTACCTCTCGGACAGCAGGCTCCCGGAGGACTGGCGATTCGGCAAGGAGCCATACTCCCGCGCCAACCCCCCGCCCATGGTGAGTCGCCTTTCTTTTCTTTAGATTGTCTTCTTCTTGCCGAGTCTTGTTCTAATCAGTCTGCTTTTTGGTTAGAATCCCCTTCTTCACCCACCAGCCGGCACCTCGGGGCCGGCCCATGAGTTCACCGCCGATCGGGCGAAGAGCGACGTCGACGACCCCGATCTGGGGGCGGCGGCTCTGGAAAACGACGCTGAGGGAGGAGGAGGGACGACAGGTGACTTCAGGCCCTCGGCTACCTTCGCCAACTGGCCTGAAGACGACGCCGAGGGAGGAGTCGCCCCTCACCATCGGCAAGGAGCCAGCCAGCCGGGCGTGGGCTCTTCTGCCGCGTCGGGCGCTCCAGGCGGCGGGAAGAAGCGCCGGGCTGCGCCGACTTTGTTTGGCAGCCGGCCGAAGAAGCCCAAGGGCTCGGCTACGGTGACCCGGCGGGACGAGGCAGTCGCGAAGGCCATCCTCTTCCGTAAGGAAGTGAAGAAGCCGCCGTTGGTCTCTGCGTGAGTATTCTGACTTCAAAGTTTATTCTTTCTTCGTGTTTTGTCTGAGTCTCTGCTCGCCCTTCTTTCTTCAGGGCTCCCCTCTCTCTTGAGCGGGTCGCCGCCGCCTCCGCCATGGGGTCAGCGGGGACGCCCGCCACCACTCGGCGGATAGACCCCGCTGCCGACCTCCGGGAGGCGACGGAGCGGAATTCGTAGGAGAAGCGCAATGAAGAAGAAGCCCTCCGCCTGGAGAAGGCGGAGGCCGACAGGGCGGAGGCCTCCGGTAAGAAAAAACTAGCGGAGGCCGAAGCCGCCGCCGCGATGAAGCAGCAGGCTAAGGAAGCCGCACGCCGCCAGGCGGCCTTGCTTGTTACCCCGCTGAACTCTGCGCCGCCACCGCCGGAGTTCACGGGGCAGACTGGAGGAGCCGGCGGGGAGAACCTCGTCGAGGAGAGGGAAGGCGGCGAGCCCTCTACTCCGGGCGCAAACGTTCCGCCGCCGCCTCCGCCGCCGTCTGAAGGCGTGCGAGGCGAGCAGCCAGCGGACCCTCCGGTGCCGCCGACCGAAGAAGAGGCCGTGGCGAGGCTACTCCTCCAGGTCGGCTCGCCAGCGCGCCGTCGTCTGGAGAAGGCGACTTCGGCACCCCGCCCCTTGGAGGCCGGCACCGCCAGCTCCGCGGCTCCAAACGCCGAGGCGACGAGCGCCGCACCTGTTGGGTGGGTGCGGGGAGGCGGCACAGGGCCGCTGAACCGGGCGCTCCTGGACGTCCAGGCGAAGCTCCGCGCTGAGGGCGACGCCCTCCAGAGCTGCACCAAGGCGTTACTGGCGTCGCGGGCGGCCGTTCGGGTATGTCTTTTCTTTGGGCCTTTATTTTTCTTGTTCCTCTCTGTGGGGGCGCGCCAGCGCAGCCACTGGGTGTAGTCCCCGAGTTTCGGGTCGTCTTCTGAGCAGGCGGTCCGGAACTCCAATTTGATGAACTTCTGGTTACTAACTTTGTCTGAAATGCTTGTTGCAGGACTACCACAACCTCCGTGTCACCGCCTTCAACCGTAATGTTGAAGAGTTGGGCAAGCGGACCGCCGACTTGGCGGAGAGCCGGAGTAAGTCCTTCTCCTTTTTCTCTTCTTTGCGGGGGCGCGCTAGCGCACCCGCGGGCTGTAGTCCCCGAGATTCGGGACGACTGCTGAGCAGTCGGGCCGGATCTCCCCGGCGACCTACTTTATTGACGACTGCTGTCTTTCTTTCTTTCCTTCAGGGGCCAACGCTGCTCTTCAATAGCAGCTGAGCGAAGCCAACTCCGCCCTGCTCGCCAAAGGGGAGGAGTGCGGCAAGCTCGCCGCGGAGCGCGATCTGCTGACCACTCAGTTGGCAGAGCAGAAGGGGCTGCTCGCGAAGTCGCAGAGGGAGGCGGAGGAGACGGAGGCCGCCCTCCTGGCCGATTTCGCGAGCGAGCGATCTTCCTGGTCTGACAAGGAGGCGATGCTGTCCTCCGGCTTCCACGAGATCGAAGACATCGTTGATGGTGAGTCTCTTTGTTTTCTTCCTTTGAGCCACCGACCTAGGTCGTGCCGACTCCTGGTTTTTGACTCGCTTTTTTGTTTCTTCGTGTCTTTTGCAGACTTCTTCCCTGGGCAGTCTCAGGCCGCTATCCAAGCCATCGAGGCCGATCGTGCAAGTCGGAGGGCGGAGGGCACAGAGATCGCCGCCGATGCCCCCCGAACTCTTGATGAGCACATCTTGAGTATCGAGGCTCGCCTCCGGCCGGCTCACCGGATGCTGCGCCGGCTTCAGTGCGTCGGCGCCCAGGTGATCTCCGCCCTTTGGCCGGATATGCAGGCTCCGCGCACCCCCAGCCTGACGGCCAACTGGTTGGAGGTCGCGGCTGGTCGCCTCGAGGCCTAGAAGGGCTCTTCGGCCCGGGCTAGAGCGCGCCGGGCCTTGGAGTTCGTCAAGGCGTGGTACCCGGGGCTGGATCTAGACCGGCTGGCCACGCTTCGGTCGGAGGCCCAGCCGGAGTTGGCGGCTGCGGAAGACGCCATCGTCAAGCGTGCTGTGGTGATCACTGAGTACACCGACACGAGCATCTTCATCCCCGAGCGGTCTGAAGACGGCGAGGAGGTCCCGCCGGAGTGGTTTGGGATGAACCCAGACTACGGCGAAGACTCAGAGGAGGTGATCGGCTCCAGCGTCGAGGAGGAGGACGAGGCGGAGGATGAGGCCGAGGCGGAGGCACCAGAAGACGGAGCAGACAGCCAGCCTCAGCCCGACTGCACCTCCAGCAACGAGCCGCGTGCGACCGATCCGACTACTGCCGGAGGCGATCAAGCCTAGACTAGCCGGCCGACCGTCCCGACGACTGACGCTGGCGCCTCCTCTGACCCCCCGACTCCGTTTGCCACCTCCTAAGCTGCCGCTGTGTCTTCTGTTTTATCTGCTCCAGCAGTCTTTTGAAGAACTTGTTAATTCGCACAATTCCACCCGCGGGGTGTATTCTGAACCTCTGCTTGACAATTCGGCCAAGGGCCTGTGTTATATATATATATATGTCTATCTTTTCTTGCTCATTGTTCTTTTAGCTGTTTTCCTTTGCCGCTTTCTCCTAGTTGCATGCCTTGCCAATCGGATAGCCGCTTTGCAGACTGTTGCTGGATCAAGTGCTAGGCTACTTTGGGAAAGCAAGTACTTAGCCGATTTTAAGATTGTTTGAGCAAGTTGGATAGAAAACGACAATCCGACTGTCCGAGAGTCAGTTTGCGAGAAGGGCTTGGAAGCCGTCTTGAGCTATGTTTTACGCTTTGAGTCCCTAGCCATTTTTCGTGCGATCACCCATTCTACCTTACCTCTGCCCACCGTACAGTCTCTCTGCGAGCTGCGGCTTCTGAAAGAAGACGGCTTAGATGTTACACACTACTTGTCCGGCTGCAGGAAGCATTTCATAGTGCAAGGCGGCAAGTCCCCGGGCCGACTTGTCGGGCCCAGTGCCAAGCGGCATGACAAAGAGTAACATACTTGTAGGCATAATTTTTATCATATAGACAAAAGAGGGCAGTCCCCGAGCTCGTCTCGGGGGGCCCGAAGTCTTGGTACTTTAATACAAAGGGTAGCGTGGTACATACTTCATCAATTGTAAAATCTCTTGAGAAGATTTGCATTCCATGGCCGCTCTGTCTCCTTGCCGGAGTCGTCCCTCTTGCGTGCTCGGGGCTTCTGAGCGTCGATCAGGTAGTAGGAGTCGTTGCCTAGTACTTTGCTGATGATGAAAGGGCCTTCCCAAGGCGGCGACAGCTTGTGCTGGCCGGCTGTTCGCTGGGTCAGCCGGAGTACAAGGTCGCCTTCTTGGAAAGATCTTGGCCTGACCTTCCTGTTGTGGTATCGGTGCAGGCTCTGCTGGTAGATGCTGGACCGGCTGAGTGCCAACAGCCGGCCCTCTTCCAGCAGATCGACGCCGTCTTGTCGTGCTTCTTTTGCTTCCTCCTCGGTGTACATGGTGACTCGTGGGGAGTCGAACTCTATGTCCGTTGGGATGACGGCTTCGGCACCGTAGACAAGGAAGAAGGGCGTGAAGTCGGTTGACTTGTTTGGAGTCGTGTGCAGACTCCAGAGGACGGCTGGCAGCTCATCGAGCCAGCAGCCAGCCGAGCGCTCTAGAGGCTCGATCAACCGAGGCTTGATGCCGGACAGGATGAGGCCGTTTGCTCGCTCCACTTGGCCGTTTGACTGCGGGTGGGCGACGGACGCTAGGTCCAGTCTGATGCCCTGTGTTGTGCAGAAACGGGCCAAGGCTCCTTTGGCAAAATTTGTGCCGTTGTCGGTGATGATGCTGTGTGGTATGCCGTACCGAATTGTGATATCGGTGATGAAGGTCACGGCAGTTGGACCGTTCAGTTTCTTAATTGGCTTTACTTCCACCCACTTGGTGAACTTGTCCATTGCAACAAGTAGGTGAGTCAGACCACCTCGTGCTGTTTTGAATGGTCCCACCATGTCTAGGCCCCAAACAGCGAAAGGCCAAGCAATGGGGATGGTCTTGAGCGTGGAAGCCGGCTGGTGCGGCTTGGAGCTGAACTTTTGGCACCCTTTGCATTTTTGGACCAACTCCTTGGCCTCTTCCAAGGCAGTCGGCCAAAAGAAACCATGCCGAAAAGCTTTGGCGATGAGTGCTCTTGAAGACGCATGGTGGCCACATTCGCCTTGATGGATGTCTTTGAGGATCGCCTGGCCTTGCTCTGGCTCTACGCAGCGCTGGTAGACACAAGTGACGCTGCGCCTGACCAGCTCTCTGTTGATTATGGTATAGGCTGCTGCCCGGCGTTGTATTTGCCGAGCTGAGGTCTCATCAGTTGGTAGCTCTTTGTTCACCAGAAATTTGAGGATGTGCTGGGCCCATGAGGGTGCTCCTATTTTGTCGACTATCAGAACTGCAACTTGGACGAGGGCGGCTGGGCTGGGAGGCGGCGGGCTGGAGTCAACAACCGCTTGTTGGGCTGATGAAGTCCCCAGGCCGACTGGCTCGGTCCTTGGGCCGAGTTCTGGAATCTTCAAGTCCGTCACTGCAGTCCCCGGGCCGGGCTCGACTATGGCAGCTTTGGAGTCGCCCGCCAAAGTCACCGTTCCGACTGCCGGAACTCTGGAGTCGGGCCCGCCGTCTTCGGGAGGAGCCGACACAAAGATGGAGTCTGATTCTGGTGAAGGCTTGACAGACAGCTTGAGGAGGCGTTGAAGGGCGACGCCAGATGGTATTGCTTGGCGGGTAGAGCCGATTCGTGCCAAGGCGTCTGCTTGGTCGTTGTCGTTTCTTGGCACATGGAGGAACTCGCACCCTTCAAAATACCCGCTGAGTTGCTGCACGAGGAAATGGTAGCTCGCCATGTTTGCGTCTTTGGCGTCCCAGTCGCCAGACGACTGCTGGACCACTAAGTCCGAGTCGCCATAACACAAGATCCGGCGGATGCCAAGTTCTTTGGCAAGCCGGAGCCCGTGAATGAGTGCCTCGTACTCGGCCACGTTGTTGGAGGCGGCAAAATGGATTTGCAGTGCATATTTGAGCTTGTCGCCTTTGGGAGAGGTGAGGACGACGTCGGCTCCCAAGCCGGTGCGCATCTTGGAGCCATCGAAGTGCATCCGCCAATGGGTGGAGTCAGGTGCTGGAGGCAGGTACTGGGTCTCGGCCCAGTCGACGAGGAAGTCGGCCAGTGCTTGTGATTTGATAGTGGTGCGGGGCTGGTAGTAGATGGTGTAAGGAGCCAGCTCTATGGCCCACTTGGCCACTCGACCAGAGGCATCACGGCTGCTGATGATCCCGGCAAGTGGAGCCATGCAGACCACCGTGATGGGATGTTCTTGAAAGTAAGGCTTCAATTTCTTGGCAGTAAAGTGCACGCCATAGCACATCTTCTGGTAGTGGGGGTAGTTCTGCTTGGAGGTCGACAGTACCTCGCTCAGGTAATATACTGGTCTCTGGACAGGTAGCGCCTTGCCTTCCTCCTTGCGCTCTACTACAATGACTGTGCTGACTACTCGGCTGGTGGCGGCGATGTACAGGAGCATAGGTTCCTTGGGAGTCGGAGCCGCCAAGACGGGTGGAGTAGTCAGCATCTTCTTCAACTGGTGGAAAGCTTCGTCCGCCTAATGGTTCCACTCGAAAAAAGTGGTCTTCTTCATGAGTTGGTATAAGGGGAGAGCTTTCTCGCCCAGCCAACTGATGAGGTCTGCTCGTAGGAGAAGGCCGGCAACCAGTTCGGCTTGCCGCCTTTCTGTCGCTTGGGTGGAGGCTGCTCTTCTGGCTGCTGGGCTTCGACGGTCGCGACCTGCCGGCTGCTGGAAGCCGGCTGCGGGGCCTTGCGCTTGTGGTCGCCCTGCTGTTGTCGCCGACCGGCGTCTGCTGCCGGAGTTCTTGGAGCCTGAGGAGCTACTTTGCCAGTCGTGCTGATTTGAATTTCCGTCTTCATGGAGGAGTCGGCCGTAGCGTACTTGTCCGCTATGATCAGCAGCTCGTCAAGGGTTTCTGGCTCATCGCAGAGGAGCTTGTGCTTGAGGAGGGTGCCTTCTCGGCACCCGGCTGTGAAGTACTCGATGGCCTGCACCTCGTGCACGCCCTCGCAGGAGTTCCGGAGCTCAGCCCAACACGTGAGGTAGTCGCGAGTCGACTCATCAGGACCTTGCATGCATAGGGAGAGCTGGCGAGGCTTGGGAGGATGCTTGTACGTGCTGGTGAAGTTGCGAATGAATGCTTCGGTGAAGTCGACCCAGCTGTTGATGCTGCGGGGCTTTAGGCTGTTCAGCCATGTCCGGCCGTGCCCTGGAGCATGAGCGGAACGTACTTTATGGCGACACGCTTGTTGCCGTTTGCTATGGTGACAGCCGTGGAGTAGTCGACTAGCCAGTCTTCCGGCTTCACGGAGCCAGTATACTTGGGCGTGTCTCTTGGGAGCGTGAACCCTCTGGGAAAGGGCTCGTCCCGAATGCGGGGCCCGAAACAAGGCGGACCCAGCTCGTCTTCTTCTTCCAGCGCCAGGGAGCGATGAAGTCGGTCGATCCGGCGGCGGGCGTCATTCTCCCCAACTCCCTCTTGGTGGCCAAGGCGGTCACAGAGAGTCGGATGGTCAACAGGCGGCAGGGAGACTCGCCTCTCCTTGCGGGGAGGGGGAGGCGGACAGTCGTCCCGTCGTTCCACTGCTCTCGGGCGGCCGTCTCTGTCGCGCTCTATGGTAATCCGAGTTCGACTGTGGCTGACAGTCGGCTCCTTGTCCTTCCTTCCTCGGGTACCGCCAGTAGGCGTCCGAGACGTCGCGCCTTGATCTCGGTGCGGGTCGTCGTTTGGCCGCTGCGGTGCCTCCGTGCGGCAGCCGGCCTCGTTCTGCGCGGCGGCCGCATCGAGGAGCCGCTGGACTCTCTCCATCATGAGGCGGCGCTCTTCGCCCTCGAAATTGTCCAGCTCATTCGCCGCTGCCTGGGCGGCTCGGATGTTCTCCGCGGGCGTGGCATACACGGGGCGGCTAGCCCCAAACAGGCTGGCGATGGCTACGCCGCGCTGCTGAACCACGCCAAGGCGGCTGGGCCCTGCCGGAGCCGGCGAGCCGCCAACAGCGCGAACCATCTCCCACTGGTAAGCTTCTGACAAGCGTCTCATGCTGGCTAGCTTCTTCGCGCCTTCAACAAGCTGAAGGCGGCGCGCTTCTATCGTCTCTGCGTCAGCATCTTCTGGAATGGCGCAGCTAGGTCTTGCAGCACCGCGCCGAGTGAGTCGGGCGCCCTTCCACCAGGGAACTCGTCATGACTGATGACCAACAACTTAGTGACGGTGCTCCCGTCGCTCTCCACATGGGGGAGAGGTTCGTCGTAAACCACCACGTTGGAGGGGAAAGCGTCGACCGACGCGGTGTCGGAGTCGACCAGCATCGACTCGGTGGAGCCTACGGACTCCAAGTCTACGACAGGCTCGCCGGAAACGTGGAGTTGATCGAGGAGGCCCGCGAGGAGGTTTTCGGGGCCGCCTACGCCTGCGTCGGACGCGGGTTCGTCGGACAGGCGAACCTCGCCGACAAGTTCGACCAAGGAGCTGGCTGCGCAGGCGATCTCCACCCCGCGCAGCACGTCGATGCAAACTTCGTCTGGCGTGCCTGGCTGGCTGCGCTCGCCAGGGAGGAAAAGGGTTCTCGTCCAGAACAGATCTCCGGACGGCGGTGCACCATGCCCTACGGTGGGCGCCAAATGTTGGGGGTTTGGTGCGACATATGCCAACGGATGGCTTATCATGGTGGGGGCGAGTAGAACGTCACCGGTGCCTGGAAACGGGATGAGGCGAAGACATGCACGCCGGCGAATCTTACCCAGCTTCGGGGCTCTCCAGGGAGATAATACCCCTACTGCTGCTCTGCGGGGTCTCCGCATGATCACTATGGTCAAGTGTTTACACGGTTGCTCCTTGAGCTGTGTGTGGTGGTAGGAGAGGGCAAGGCTAGCTCTCTCCCTCTATCTGGTGAGGTATAGAACTACTAGGATCCGACCCTTTGCATGGGTGCCCTGGGGGGTTTATATAGGCCTACCCCCCTAGGGGTACAATGGTAATGTGACTGGGCGCGGGCCCAGCCGTCAGTGTCTCCGACCTCCGACTGCTGGGGCCCGCCGACTGGTCTGGTACAGAGCCGACTGGCCGCGTCCACCACGGGCGGGTCTTGCCGGCTGCTGATTACTGTAGCCGTGCTCCTGATGATGCAAGCTTGGTCATGGGGTCGTGGCAACAGCCCCGCCGCCTGGCGGGCGATCACTGTGGCCGCTCCCCATCTCTTCTTGATTAATGGCGCGTGGGCCCGGGGGAGGGCTCGACCGAATCCCCCGGGCCGACTCCCGTTGGCTCCGACTGGCGGTGCTCCCGCCGTCTCCCGAGGTCTCACTGGCTGGTGGGCCCTGCTGCCTCTAGGCCGTACAGGCAAGCCGTCGTGGGCGCAGGACCAGGTACAGTGGCGCTGATGTCAGGGCCGGCTGGGCAATAGTGCCACGCCGCGGGGAGATCTTCCCAAGTACGACGCGCTGTAGCCATGTCTGCCCTTGGTAAGGGGTGGGGAGTGGGCTTCATTGTAGCCACGCCCCTGCCCCGTCCCCCTCAATGAGGTCACGGTTTGTTGGAGTCGCCAGCCGACTCGCCAAAGCCGGCTTCTCTGGAAGTCGTCCCTGGGACTCCGCCATGAGCGGGCAGTCGGCCGCCTTGCCATAGACTCCCTAGGAGGCGGCTCTTCGCCCTGTGGTCTTGAGGGGCGCAGCCTGCCCCGATGTCTTGAAAGGTCGTGGGGCTCGGGTTGGCCTACCCGTGGCCCATTACTCCGACAGGTAGGGGGTCCCGAACTGTGCGTCTAAGGTCGATGGTAATAGGAGACTGGGGACACAATGTTTACCCAGGTTCGGGCCCTCTCTATGGAGGTAATACCCTACTTCCTGCTTGATTGATCTTCATGAATATGAGTATTACAAGAGTTGATCTACCACGAGATCATAATGGCTAAACCCTAAAAGTCTAGCATGTTTGACTATGATTATGAGGATATATCTACGAACCTAGCCCTCCCGTTTAGATAGACACCAGAGGGATCTAGGGTTACATAAGGTCAGTTACAGAGAAAGGAATCTTCATATTCGGACGCTAAGCTTGCCTTCCACATCAAGGAGAGTACCATCCGGACATGGGTAGAGTCTTCGGTCTTTGTATCTTCACAGCCCATCAGTCCGGCCCATGTCTAATAGGTCGGACGCCCGAGGACCCCTTAGTCCAGGAATCCCTCACCAAGCAAGCAAAACCCCCTTGTTCATTTCAATACAATCCCACTCTCTCGCTCCTGCTCTCTTTTATTGCATTAGGACACCAACGATTCATCTGTTACATGCTGCGATAGTTGAACCCCTTTTCCTCTGCATGAACTGTCATTGCCACAGTAAATAGATGAAACCCACTAGCATGAGTAGGAGTTGTTTGAGCCCTGGTGTTCCTACTCATTCATGCTTGTTTGTCATGCCTGCTACTGCTTAGAGTTGAGTCAGGTTTGATTCATCGGGGATGAATTGGAATGGCGATGGACATGTCCTACTTTGTGTGAGCTGAGTGTGTGAACACGATTTGGTAAAGGTAGCGGTGAGAGGCCATGTAGGAGTACATGGTGGGTTGTCTCATTGAAACCATCCTCAGGAACTGAGTTCTGTGTTTGTGATACATGAACAACTACTACCACGCATTGGGCCCAAAACCAATGGACCATCTCGACTTATTAACCGCCATTCTCCTCTGTCCGGGAGTTGCAAGTAGTTTCTGGTGTTTGTAGTATGCTGGAGGCCGTGCGCAACGTTGACCCGAGGGGTGGGCTGTGATGCGGTAGGCACGTGGCCCGGTGTAACGGGACGCCCGTTTGTTGCCTCAGGAACCCTGCACACATCGTTCGGGGCCGTATGTGGAAACCTCGGCCGGACTCCCTGCGGATGGAACCTGAATAGGCCATAAACTTGGACTATGGACTTGTGTGGTTAGTCAGGTCGTGGCCGACACCCTCGCTAGGCTTCCGCTTGAAGGTTGCCGAGATACATAACATGTACATGACGGTAAGTGGCGAGAGCGTGTGTGAAGAAGTACACCCCTGCAGGGTTAACATCGTCTATTCGAATAGCCGCGTCCGCGGTAAAGGACTTCAGGGTTGCCTGTGTAGTTCATAGACAATGCAAGTGAAAGTGGATACTCTAAAATGCGCAAGATAAGCGTGAGTGCTATGGATGGCGTTCTCATAGGGAGACGGGAGCGGATCCATAGTGGTGTATTGATATGGTGAATATGTGGACTCATGTGTGCCACCTCAAAAGAGTTACTTGCAGTCGTAGTTCAGGATAGCCGCCGAGTAAAAGCTGGCTTGCTGCAGTCAAACTCCACCACCCCCTTTGTTGATACCGATGCATATGTAGCTAGTTCTGATGTAAGTCTTGCTGGGTACATTTGTACTCACGTTTGCTTAATTTATGTTTTGCAGAGAGACTTCAGTCTCACTAGTAGTTCCGCGTGGACTTCGACGTTGAGCTTGTTACCTCAGCTACGATCTTGTGCCCTGGGCAGGGTCTTGTAGATAGTCAGGCTTCTCAGCCTTTTCCATTTGTAGTTGTCTATACTTAGACAAGTTAAGCTTCCGCATGTGCTTTTTGCTTGTATGACTTGAATGCTGGGTCATCAGACCCAAGTTTGTAATATCTGGCTCTTCGGAGCCTAATGAATAAATACTTTGAGTTGTAGAGTTTTGTTGTGATGCCATGTTGTATTTGCACATATCGAGCATATTGTGTGTATGATTTGAAATGCTTGGTATGTGTGGGATCCGACAACCTAGTTGTTTATCCTTGGTAGCCTCTCTTACCGGGAAATGTCTCCTAGTGCTTCCACTAAGCCATGGTAGCTTGCTGCTTTCTCTTGAGCACTTGCGTTGGTTTTCCCTTGAAGAGGAAAGGCTGATGCAGCAAAGTAGCGTAAGTATTTACCTCAGTTTTTGAGAACCAAGGTATCAATCCAGTAGGAGGCCATGCACGAGTCCCTCGCACCTACACAAACAAATAAATCCTCGCAACCAACACGATAAGGGCTTGTCAATCCCTACACGGTCACTTACAAGAGTGAGATCTAATAGATATGATAATATAATTTTTTTGGTATTTTTATGATAAAGATGCAAAGTAAAATAAAAGGCAATAAAAACAACTAAGTGTTGGAAGATTAATATAATGGAAAATAGACCCAGGGGCCATAGGTTTCACTAGTGGCTTCTCTCAAGAGCATAAGTATTCACGGTGGGTAAACAAATTACTGTTGAGCAATTGATAGAATTGAGCATAGTTAGGAGAATATCTAGATATGATCATGTATATAGGCATCACGTCCGAGACAAGTAGACTGACTCCTGCCTGCATCTACTACTATTACTCCACACATCGACCGCTATCCAGCATGCATCTAGAGTATTAAGTTCATAAGAACAGAGTAATGCTTCAAGCAAGACGACATGATGTAGAGGGATAAACTCATGCAATATGATATAAACCCCATCTTGTTTTCCTCGATGTCAACAATACAATACGTGCCTTGCTGCCCCTACTGTCACTGGGAAAGGACACCGCAAGATTGAACCCAGAGCTAAGCACTTCTCCCATTGCACGAAAGATCAATCTAGTAGGCCAAACCAAACTGATAATTTGAATAGACTAGCAAAGATAACCAATCATACATAAAAGAATTCAAAGAAGATTCAAATATTGTTCATAGATAAACTTGATCATAAACCCACAATTCATCGGTCTCAACAAACACACCGCAAGAGAAGATTACATCGAATAGATCTCCACAAGAGAGGGGGAGAACTTTGTATTGAGATCCAAAAAGAGAGAAGAAGCCATCTAGCTAATAACTATGGACCCGTAGGTCTGAAGTAAACTACTCACACTTCATTGGAGAGGCTACGGTGTTGATGTAGAAGCCCTCCGTGATCGATGCCCCCTCCGGCGGAGCTCTGGAAAAGGCCCCAAGATGGGATCTCGTGGTTACAGAAAGTTACAGCGGTGGAATTAGGGTTTTGGCTCCGTATCTGGTAGTTTGGGGGTACGTAGGTATATATAGGAGGAAGGAGTACGTCGGTGGAGCAACAGGAGGCCCACAAGGGTGGAGGGCTCGCCGGGGGGGGGGGGGTATGCGCGCCCCCTACCTCATGCCTTCCTCGTTGATTGCCTGACATAGGGTCCAAGTCCTCTGGATCATGTTCGTTCCAAAAATCACATTCCCAAAGGTTTCATTCCGTTTGGACTCCGTTTGATATTCTTTTTCTGTGAAACCCTAAAATGGGCAAAAAAACAAAAATTCTAGGTTGGGCCTCCGGTTAATAGGTTAGTCCCAAAAATAATATAAAAGTGTATAATAAAGCCCAATAATGTCCAAAAAAGAATATAATATAGCATGGAACCATCAAAAATTATAGATACGTTGTAGATGTATCAAGCATCCCCAAGCTTAATTCCTGCTCGTCCTCGAGTAGGTAAATGATAAAAACATAATTTTTGATGTGGAATGCTACTTGGCATAATTTCAATGTAATTCTTCTTAATTGTGGTATGAATATTCAGATCCGAAAGATTCAAGATAAAAGTTCAATATTGACATAAAAATAATAATACTTCAAGCATACTAACTAAGCAATTATGTCTCTTCAAAATAGCATGGCCAACGAAAGTTATCCCTACAAAATCATATAGTCTGGCTATGCGCTATCTTCACCACACAAAGTATTTAAATCTTGCACAACCCCGATGACAAGCCAAGCAATTGTTTCATACTTTTGGTGTTCTCAAACTTTTTCAATCTTCACGCAATATATGAGCATGAGCCATGGACATAGCACTTTAGGTGGAATAGAATGGTGGTTGTGGAGGAGACAAAAAAGGGAAAGATAGTCTCACATCAACTAGGCGTATCAACGGGCTATGGAGATGCCCATCAATAGATATCAATGTGAGTGAGTAGGGATTGCCATGCAACGGATGCACTAGAGCTATAAGTATATGAAAGCTCAACAAAAGGAACTAAGTGGGTGTGCATCCAACTCGCTTGCTCACGAAGACCTAGGTAATTCTGAGGAAGCCCATCATTGGAATATACAAGCCAAGTTCTATAATGAAAAATTCCCACTAGTATATGAAAGTGATAACATAGGAGACTCTCTATTATGAAGATCATGGTGCTACTTTGAAGCACAAGTGTGGTAAAAGGATAGTAGCATTGTTCCTTCTCTCTTTTTCTCTCATATTTTTTTATTTTGGCCTTTTTTATGGCCTTTTTTTCGTCCGGAGTCTCATCCTGACTTGTGGGGGAATCATAGTCTCCATCATCCTTTCCTTACTTGGGACAATGCTCTAAAAATGATGATCATCACACTTTTATTTACTTACAACTCAACAATTACAACTCAATACTTAGAACAAAATATGACTCTATGTGAATGCCTCCGGCGGTGTACCGGGATATGCAATGAATCAAGAGTGACATGTATGAAAGAATTATGAACCGTGGCTTTGCCACAAATACAATGTCAACTACATGATCATGCAAAGCAATATGACAATGATAGAGCGTGTCATAGTAAACGGAACGGTGGAAAGTTGCATGGCAATATATCTCGGAATGGCTATGGAAATGCCATGATAGGTAGGTATGGTGGCTGTTTTGAGGAAGGTATATGGTGGGTGTATGATACCGGCGAAAGGTGCGCGGTATTAGAGAGGCTAGCAATGGTGGAAGGAAGAAAAGTGCGTCTGACCCATGGACTCAAGTACTCATATACTTGTTGCAAAAAGGTGCGCGGTATAAAGAACTCATATACTTATTGCAAAAATCTACAAGTTATCAAAGCAAAGTATTATGCACATTCTCCTAGGGGATAGATTGGTAGGAAAATACCATCGCTCGTCCCCGACCGCCACTCATAAGGAAGACAATCAATAAATAAATCATGCTCCGACTTCATCACGTAACGGTTCACCATACGTGCATGCTACGGGAATCACAAACTTTAACACAAGTATTTCTCAAATTGATTGAGATCCAAAAAGAGAGAAGAAGCCATCTAGCTAATAACTATGGACCCGTAGGTCTGAAGTAAACTACTCACACTTCATTGGAGAGGCTATGGTGTTGATGTAGAAGCCCTCCGTGGTCGATGCCCCCTCCGGTGGAGCTCTGGAAAAGGCCCCAAGATGGGATCTCGTGGTTACAGAAAGTTACAGCGGTGGAATTAGGGTTTTGGCTCCGTATCTGGTAGTTTGGGGGTACGTAGGTATATATAGGAGGAAGGAGTACGTCGGTGGAGTAACAGGGGTCCCACGAGGGTGGAGGGCGTGCCTGGGGGGTAGGCGCGCCCCCTACCTCGCGCCTTCCTCGTTGATTGCTTGACATAGGGTCCAAGTCCTCTGGATCATGTTCGTTCCAAAAATCACGTTCCCAAAGGTTTCATTCCGTTGGGACTCCATTTGATATTCTTTTTCTGCGAATCCCTAAAATAGGCAAAAACAACAATTCTGGGCTGGGCCTCCGGTTAATAGGTTTGTCCCAGAAATAATATAAAAGTGTATAATAAAGCCCAATAATGTCCAAAACAAAATATAATATAGCATGGAACAATCAAAAATTATAGATACATTGGAGACGTATCACTTGCTACTGCTCCGGAACACTTAGTTTGGCTGGCATGTGTCCTTCTTTGTTCCTGTGTTTGTCCCTTCGGGGAAATATCACGTGGTGTCTACCGGAGTCCTGTTAGCCTGCTACAGCCTGGATTCTCCAGAGTCCTGTTATCCTAGCTGCAACAGCCCGGATTTACTCGCGATGACCGACACGTTTGTTGCTGGGTCATGTATGCCTGTCCCTGTAAGTTAGTGCCACTTTGGGTTTACGACTAGTCATGTCGGCCCGAGTTCTCTGTCATATGGATGCTAGCGACACTGTCATATACATGAGCCAAAAGGCGTAATCGGTCCCGGGCCAGGTAAGGTGGCACTCATGGGAATACCGTGCGTGAGGCCGCAAAGTGATATGATGTGTTACATCCTAGATCGGTGTGACTTAGGATCGGGGTCCTGACACTTATCATCCTTAGTCTAGTGGTCAAGTTGAACTTAGCAATAGAGAAATAAAATTAATTTTGCAATAGAATGTCAATAGGTCCAGGAAGAATTGGTTTAAGAAATTATATGATGAACTTTGGGCTTATAGAACAACATATAAAAATCCTATGGGTGTGTATCCTTATAAAATGGTTTATGGAAAAGCTTGTCATTTGCCTCTTGAATTAGAACATAAAGCATATTAGGCAATCAAAGAACTCAACTATGATTTGAAACTTGCCAGTGAAAAGAGGTTATTTGATATTAGCTCTTTAGATGAATGGAGAACCCAAGCTTATGAAAATGCTAAATTGTTTAAATAAAAAGTTAAAAGATGGCATGATAAAAGAATCAAAAAATGTGAGTTTAAAGTCGGAGAATATGTTCTTTTGTACAACTCTCGTTTCATATTTTTTGCAGGAAAACTCCTCTCGATATGGGAAGAACCCTATGTTATCGAGGAGGTTTATCGGTCTAGAGCCATCAAAATAAATAATGTCGAAGGTACTAACCGGAAGGTTGTTAACGAGCAACGAATAAAACATTATATCTCAGGTACGCCCATTAATGTTCAAAGTAATATTATCCAAACTTTGACACCGGAAGAACACATAAAAGAGTCCTTCCGGAACACTCCAGAATCGTGAAAATAAGGAGGTATGTGATACAGTAAGTAAACGAACTGTGCAAAATCCACAAAAATATTTTTTGTCAGTTTTGGAATATTCAAAAAAATAGGAAAATAAGAAACTTCCAGGAAGCGTACCCTGGTGGGCACAAGACACCAGGGCGTGCCAGGCGGGTTGTGCCCACCTGGAACACCTTCTGGACTCCGTTTTTCTACAGTTTGCTTGTTCCCCAAGATAAAAAATCTTTATATACTCCCCAAACCTGTTGATCACCGTATCGCGGAGAAATCCTCTGTTCTCTTTTCTTGCTATTTTCAGTTGATCTATCAAGCCAGGCATCATGTCTTCCTCCTCCAACAAAAACATGGAAGAAGTTTCTTGGTTGATGAAGATCGAGTTTAAGAGGGAGGAGCCTACGAACATTGTCAAGGGAGACAAGGGCAAGGAGGCTACCGTAGATCCACCCTCGATGGCAGAACAAGCACTGTCGGTCGAGGAGGAAGAAGAAGATATCCTTAAGCCTTACCTTGCTCATCTTAACCCTACTGAGATTGAAGCCTTTCGCATCATTGAAACAGTTTGCGCGCAAAATAAGTATCTCACTCACGAAAATATTCTGCATCAAGAGCATATCATCCATCTCCGGAGCGTCATCCATCGATTGGAGAATCTCTTGATCCTTAAGGATAGGATCACTTCATCACCACCATCATCTTCTTCACAACCAAAGGAGAATTGAGTATCGGGTATGGGCACTCCCTTTGGCTTCCGCCGACCTTGGGGGAGGTGCCCCGGTATCGTATCATCCCATTATCTTTTGCCTTTACTTATTTTAGTTCGATCTTTTGCTTTAGATGAATAAAAGTTTAGTTCGATCCTTTCTTTTCGAGAGGTTGCTTAGTGATCTATCCTTGTAATCATGTGCAAGATATATAATAAAGTTTAGTTTGAGGTTTTGCTTTATTTACTTTCATGTTGCAAATTAAAAGAAAATAAATAAGGAAGAAAAAGAGAAAGGAAATAAATAAAAGGAAAGAAATTATGAAAAAGATCATATACTAATCTTATGGTAGGTGATGACACCACATAAGGAAACGTATAAGTAGAAAATTTTATTAGAGATTGACAAACATAACATTAGTCAATGATGCAACTCTTGAAAGAATTAATTAAGGGAAGAGAAGATTCACATATAAATATACTATCCTAGAAATCTTTTGTGATTGTGAGCCCCCATCAAAATATTATATGCCAAAATTGTTGACGTTGGACAAGGAAGACAACTTAATGGTTTATGTTTGTTTATATTCACATAGAAGTCATATTGTCATGGATCCTTTAACATGTGGTGCTTGCCCCTATCTTTACTAGCCAAACATTCCGCACTAAGTAGAGATACTACTTGTGCATCCAAAAACCCTTAAACCCAAATCTTATTTTCAAGAGTCCATCATACCTACCTAGGAATTGAGCAAGATCCCTCAAGTAAGTTGTCATCGGTTCAAAAAGGCAATAAAAATTGCCTCTAAAAGTATGAGATCATTTAGTGTAAGAGAAAATTGAGTGTTGTATGAACTTGTGATGGTAAAGAATAAAAGCGACAGACTACATAATAAAGGTTGCTATCACAAGGGGTAATACAACGTGACGTTCTTTTGCACTAAGGGGTTGAGCATACAAACAAATAAGCGCATGGCAACCTCTGCTTCCCTCTGTGATGGGCCTATCTTTTACTTTTATGTATTTACTTTTATGCAAAGAGTCAAAGTTTTCCTTCTATTCCTTTTTATTTTTCTCCTTTGGCAAGCATCATGTGGTGAGGAAAGATCTGGGCACATATGTCCAGTTGAATATAGATAGCATGAGTTATTATTGTTGACATCGCCCTTGAGGTGAATACGTTGGGAGGTGAAACTATAAGCACCTATCTTTCTATGTGTCCGGTTGAAACGTTTTGCTCATGTGTACGCGGTGAGTGTTAGCAATCATAGAAGACTATATGATGGTTTAGTATGTGGAGTTGCCTAAAGGCTCCGATACGTGACCCTTCCTGAAAAGATGATGAATTGTAGTTGCAAAGTTGACTGAGAACATAGTTTGTTGGTTTTTAATAGAGTTTTTTGCTTTATACTTCAATAGTGTGATGAATTGTCACTTATTCATGAGAAGTCTATGATAAGAGCTTTATGATAAGAGTCTAATGTTTAAGTTTGTTGTTGTTATAATAATGAACATGATGCTTCTATGTTCGTATTTTGTTTTTATCGACACCTCTCTCTCTCTAAGCATGTGGACATGTTTTTCGATTTTGGTTTTTCGCTTGAGGACAAGCGAGGTCTAAGATTGGGAGAGCTAATACGTCCATTTTGCATCATGTTTTCCTACTATTATTTATGATGTTTTTATCCATAATAATGCTTTTTGGAGTAATTCTAATGCCCTTTCTCTCATAATATGCAAGGTATACACAAAGAGGGATAATTCCGGCAGCTAGAAATCTGGACCTGGAAAAGCTATGTCGGCCACCTATTCTACACAACTCCAAACAAGCTGAAACTTTACGGAGATTTTTTATCAAATATATGATGAATATTGGAGAAATAACTACCAGAGGGGGCCCACCAGGTGGGCACAACCCACCTGGGCGCGCCAGGGAGCCCAGGCGCGCCCTGGTAGGTTGTGCTCACCCAGGCCCACCTCTGGTGCCCATCTTCTGGTATATAAGTCATTTTGACCTAGAAAAAATAAGGAGAGCACTTTCGGGATGGAGCGCTGCCATCTCGAGGCGGAACTTGGGAAGGAGAACTTTTGCCCTCCGGCGGAGCGATTCCG
The DNA here is from genome assembly GCF_003073215.2 of Triticum urartu. Classification (NCBI taxonomy): domain Eukaryota; kingdom Viridiplantae; phylum Streptophyta; class Magnoliopsida; order Poales; family Poaceae; genus Triticum; species Triticum urartu. The sequence goes on from NC_053026.1 coordinate 356,677,973, forward strand.
CTAGGGGAACGTCCCTCCCGGAGGGGGGAAATCATCATCATCGTCATCACCAACAACTCTCCCATCTTGGGGAGGGAAATATCCATCAAAATCTTCAACATCACCATCTCATCTCAAACCCTAGTTCATCTCTTGTGTTCAATCTTGTTACCGGAACTATAGATTGGTGCTTGTGGGTGACTAGTAGTGTTGATTACATCTTGTAGTTGATTACTATATGGTTTATTTGGTGGAAGATTATATGTTCAAATCCAATATGCTATTTAATACCCCTCTGATCTTGAGCATGATTATCATTTATGAGTAGTTACTTTTGTTCTTGAGGTCATGGGAGAAATTGTGTTACAAGTAATCATGTGAACTTGATATGTGTTCGATATTTTGATAGTATGTATGTTGTGATTCCCTTAGTGGTGTCATGTGAATGTCGACTACATGACACTTCACCATATTTGGGCCTAAGGGAACGCATTGTGGAGTAGCAATTATATGATGGGTTGCGAGAGTGACAGAAGCTTAAACCCCAGTTTATGCGCTAGTCCGTAAGGGACCGATTGGATCCAAAAGTTTAATGCTATGGTTAGAATTTATTCTTAATACTTTTCTCGTAGTTGCGGATGCTTGCGGGAGGGTTAATCATAAGTAGGAGGTTTATTCAAGTAAGAACAACACCTAAGCACCGGTCCAACCACATATCAAATTATCAAAGTACCGAACACGAATTAAACCAACATGATGAAAGTGACTAGATGAAAATCTTGTGTACCCTCAAGAACGATTTGCTTATCATAAGAGACCGTTTTGGCCTGTCCTTTGCCTCAAAAGGATTGGGCTATCTTGCTGCACTTTTTTTACTACTATCATTACTTGCCCGTTACAAATTATCTTGCTATCAAACTACTCAGTTACTTACAATTTCAGCACTTGCAGGCATTACCTTACTGAAAGCTACTTGTCATTTCCTTCTGGTCCTCGTTGGATTCGACACTCTTACCTATCGAAAAGAGCTACAATTGATCCCCTATACTTGTGGGTCGTCATCCAGCACCCTGAGTCGAGGAGGTGGACCTCGTCGATGGATGCAGCTTTCTTCTTGCCTCCTGTAACCAGCACTGCATCGCCTCGTGGCCTTAATGTTTTATTAGTGTATGGCATTTTCATTCCAGTCGTAAATGACATGTGTGATCCCTTGCTCTTATTTGGCATTAATTATATGTAGTATCACTGTCTTTGTCGTGGTGTCCTACCTAGGTCTTGGTTTTAGTCCCTTTTGTAATTTGTGCTAAATTTTGACCAAAGATTTAATTGACAAAATGTTAGTGCATGTCAACAAACATTATATCGTTTGATTTGTATTTGAACATAGTTTTCAATGATATAGTTTTGTGACATGCATTAACGTTTTGTTAGTAAAATTTATGGTCAAAATTTGGCACATATTACGATGGGGAGCAATAAACTAGGACGGAGGTAGACTGGTCTATCGCGATCGTGTTTTTTGTGTAATTTTGACTTCAGCGACTCAACCTACATGGAGGGAGTACTGTATATATTGGGGTGACAACGAAACTTATATATATTCAAAACTGAGTGTTACTACATGTCACGAGTTCAAAACGAGAAAGTGGAACAAGTACAACATGCATGTGCCATTCGCGTCGCACCCCCACACGGTCGATCTGGCACACCGCTCAAGCAAGGGAGCGCTTGTTGTCTTGGCATTTTCACTGTCAAGTGGGGCCGCAGTTGAGCAAACCGACTATCGGCAAATCCCCACCCCGCCCACCGTGTGTTGGCTGAGTTAGAATTAGAAGAGAGAAACAAGGGAGAAGAGCTAGCTATATCACGGACGCTGTTGTCAGATGGGACTCGTGTTGATAGAATAGGAGTACTAAGTACTCGTACCTCTTTTTTATGGAAAAAGTAGTCGTATGTCTAGTACCACTAGTTGGGCGCGTGCGACCTATACCTGTCATCACTTTGGGTCTCCTTTTAGAACCATAGCTACGCTTCATAGTACATATTTTTTCACGCATTTGTCCTCCTATATGTACTCCTAGGCTATTTCCACATGCACCCTTTCGCCGACATGTGGGACATAGAGCATCTGGGTTCTAGTTGATGCATGACTCGGAGCATAAGCAACCATGCCGGCGTACTTTACATTTCAGACCTCACGAATTACATGCAAACCCCCCCACAGAAGAATAAATAAACAAATGGATTACTACATGCAAACTGGGTTATTTTCATAGAAATCGGAACACGTTCATTAAATTTTGGACATAACACATTTAGAAAAAACGGCCGGACCTAAACCAGTCTAAGGGCCTCTTTGATTCGCAGGATACAGAAAGCACAGGAATGGGGAAAGTATGATGGCGATGGACCGAGAGGAGGAGGAAGAGGAGGAGTACTGTACATGCTAGAGACTGGACTGTAGCACATTGTTTTTTATGGCCATATCACCACATTTTTTTCTATGGCCTATCGCCTGCTGGTTCACTGGGCTGCCATGGTTCACACTCCTCTGATGTGAGTAGTACGTAGTACTAGTATATACACTATATATACTGCATGATTATTTGCTCCTTCTTACATACTTCGTCGACATGTGGGAGAGCCACCATCTGGGTCGACGTGTCATGCACCAGATTAGAGTGGGGAACAGAAGGGGGGTCATCACCCCAGTCGTAGCGCTAGTAATTAATGACTATAGTGAGTAGTCATATCACAGGACCCTGTATTTCCAGCAGTAATGTGCCGTCAAATCGCACAGCCCTACCTTTCCAGCAGTAAGTTGAATCCGCTACTCCCTCACCCTCCTCGCCTCTTTGTCAAACCGCCTATGCGAAAATTGTCGCACGTACTGCCCTGGAAAAGCCCCGCCCTCAACTTTTAACTACTCATAGTATAATTTTGTATCGATGAATTGCACCATGGAGCAGAAAAGCAAAAGAAAAAGGTGGTACATGTAAACAAATACAGTTCAAGCTCTAGCTAGCGATTCAGAATGTAAACCGTGCATGTGTTTATATGTATAGGTTACTTCAAAGTACTGAGTCCATTGATGCAATGTGGTCAAACTATACCATCGATATCTCAAAGCCAAAATAGTTCGAGCTTGTTCTTTCTATATAAATACTAGTATTGTATGTTTATTCACCCGTGGGGGTTGTTCAATGAATGGAGGGCTGGGGAGCACAAGTGAACAATACTACTACTAGTAAGTAGGATTCATACAATTAATCACGTTAAATAGCGAGTTTCTTTTCTTTAATGCCATGAACACAAATTGAAACGCTTGTTGTGGAGAGAAAAAGATAATCACTCCACTATATATATATATATGTATATATATACGGTGGCGCTAAACTGCGCCTGACCGCAAAACCCTTATTTTGCGCTCCGGTTGTCCGGTGCACCCAATCAACAAGAAAACATGCGCGCATCCTCATGGTTCTCTTCCCACTCGATCGTAATAGCCTATGTGACATGTAGTAAAAAGTGTTGACTTCGTTACCATGGATGCATGGTCATAAATTGATAGTAATAACCTGTGTGACATGTAGTAAAAATGTTAACTTCATTACTATATAGGCATGGTCATAAATTGATAGTAATGTCTTATGTACGATATAGTAAAATTTACTGGTCTCTTTACTGTGAAAGATTGCGTGAACAATCGGTGGTAAAGTCCTATGTAACATGTAGTAAAAATGATAACATATTTACTACATATGCACGTGCTATTCAGTGCTCAACCCATGGAATAATTGTTTTGTTCATTCTGTAAGATGCTTAATGTTCTGTAGTAAAATACTAGATTGGTTTACTACTTAATCTGGCATTAAACTTGTTGGTAAAACACTTTGTAGTTTGTGGTAAATGTGGTAGACTCGTTTATGACTTAATCGTAGGTTTAGGTTCTATCGTAATACACTTAGTTTCCAGTAGTAATACCCATGGATCCTTTTACCACCAATTACTACAGGAGGGAAGTTTACATGCGGGGTGGATTTGGTTGGGTGCTTTGTTACGGTAGGATGGCCGGAGCGTAGAATAAGTTTACTAGGGTTGCTCTCTTCATTCTCTCATCCTCTCTAGATCTAAACAAGACAGCGGTAGAAATATTTTCTCTCTGCTCACCGCTGGTCACAGATCCAACCAGATACGTTCAGCCGGTGTGTGTGTGTGTGTAGAGGACTAGGTACATCATTCACGCGGTCATCAGCGGCGAGGGAGGAAACCCACAGCTGCCGGTGGGTCCCAATCCTCTGCCTGTGCCATTCTCTCCAACACAGCACCGCCTCGGGAGGTCCTCCGACCCTTCTTCCTCCCTGCCGTATTGTGCGCAGATCCGACCTGTCGTTGCCGACATCCTGATTACCCTCAGGTATAAGTTCCTTCGGAATTGGCCTTCTCTACTGCCCCAGCTCCCCATGTGTCTGCATGTGGATCATTTTCTACTTCCATCAGCTTTTTCAAAGCCAACTAAATTTTTAGTATTATTAGGAAAAGCTACTTCATGCAGTCGAATCTAGGACTTGGTTCAAACAACGAAGAAAGGGGGGAAAGTCGTAGCATGAATCTAGGACTTGATTCAAAGAAGAAATAATAGGGGGAAATTAGTACAGACTGGATACCCAACCGGTCTCTTGGTTGAAAAGGGAAATAAAGGGAAAAGGCAGTACAAACTGGATAAGGAACATATCTATTATTGGTTCAAAAAAGGATAGAAAGTGGCGGCTGGGGATCCACGGCAAACAAGCAATCAAATCCGGCATGACCTGCAAACTGGCATGACATGCCAGGTCAGTACATTGAATGTACTTGCATGCTCACAGCAACCAAAGCAATCAAGATAGGCAATAGCATGGCAATTACAGGTTAACAAGGATTAACATGATACTATCAGAACAACATGGCATTAATAACATGATACAGCTAGAACAATATGAGCATGGCATGAACATATCAACATGATGACACTATCATGCAACATGATGACGTTATCATGCACCAACTTACTCTATTCGAGTTACCTTGTAACCAACACGGATATCATACGATCATCTCAGGACCCAATCAAGCTTGGTATTAACCATACCATAGTAATCATTAAATGACCACAAGGAGCTTGATCTTTACCCTTGACTCTCGCATAACACCACAAATATCCATCAACTCGGTATCCTTGATACCACGGTGATCATCTCATGATCACAATCACAAACATCCATCAACTCGGTATCCTCGATACCACGGTGATCATCTGACGATCACAATCACAAATATCCATCAACTCGGTATCCTCGATACCATGGTGATCATCTCACGATCACAACCAATCTCATTCTCATCATCGAACCAGGGTTGTTATTAAGCAACTTATTATTATTACTGTTGACCCATAGTGTGACCAACTACGAACTGGGCCCTTATCCGCAGGCGCGGCTATTGATAGATTTAATATACACTCTGCAGAGGTAGCACACTTTACCCACACCAGAAAACCCATGGCCTCGCACTCCCTTTTCGGGTGGACCAACGGCGTTCCGACAAAACCGTCCTACTGCCATGACACTCTCCCGGCCACTTCGACCAACACCCCCTTGGGGTTCAGTCCTGGGTGGCCCCGTGCCTACAAAAGGCATCACGGCCACCGTCATGGCAAAACGGCCACCGTCATGGCAAAACAAAAATGGTCACAAACAAGGACATGTGCACATAACCAAACTCGAGCTCACAAGGCTTATGCCGTCCTACCTGGCCAAGGTAGCACTCGCGCATAACCTTCCCTCGTTGGAGGCACCGACGAGAGGCACAACAATAGACCCAGTTAGGACCCTCCCATAAAGGCAAGTGTGGTTGCATTGGTCAGCTCGATATGGTGGCACCATGACTCAGCCAACATTTGTTCAAGTTCAATTTAATCCGGTTAAACTTGAATGCAATATGCCAAGCCATGATAAAATAACATGATGCAATTACAATGCTTGAGCATGGTATCAACATGAGCATGAGGGTACAACATAACTATCAACCATATCAACAATGAATCATATCCAACTCAGCATGGCATAATGACGAGCATGAATATCACAGGTACAACACTACTCATAGCATAACATGACCAGTAACATCAACAATAAATACCATTCAAGAACACATAAATAACATTACCAAGTAAACACTTAACCAACTAACAGCAAAGGACCAATGCATATCAGTGGTACTCGGTAACCGACGTTAGTCATGCACCGAAGAACATGACCAACCCAACATGTACTACTATCAAGCATAGCAATATTAAAATAATACTAGCAAGTAGAACATGATAACAAAGTGCAAGAAGACATAGCATGACGTTAATCACCGATCCATAAGCATAACCGAAATAACAGTAGTAGCAAAACAAACATACAGTTATTAAAGATTCAAGTTGAAAACCAATGCTACTGCATGGCTATCATGAAAATGGTGGTTGTGGCTTGCCTGGGGATGAAGAAGGCTCCGGGGAGAAGTGCAGTGAAGCCGCAGAAAGACTCGCCGGAAATAGTTCTCCCGCGAAGGGGGCTGTTTACGGGCAAGGGCAAAGTGGTCATATCCAGTATGTCAAACCATAGTGAAAATTATACCAACATAACGGACTCGATGAGACAAAGATGTGGGTGTTGGACTCACCTCAATCGGAGTCTCGAGCAAAAAGTTATAGCCCGACGAAGTTCAGGGACCATTCTATAAAAAGAGTTCTACAAACGGGCCCCTGACCTAAAAAACAGAAAGCACATTTAGAGGATGATACGTCCATTTTGCGTCATGCTTTTATATCGATATTTATTGCACTATGGGCTGTTATTACACATTATGTCACAATACTTATGCTTATTCTCTCTTATTTTACAAGGTTTACATAAAGAGGGAGAATGACGGCAGCTGGGATTCTGGGCTGGAAAAGGAGCAAATATTAGAGACCTATTCTGCACAGCTCCAAAAGTCCTGAAACTTCATGGAAGTTATTTTCAGAATATATAAAAAATACTGAGCACAAGAAGTTCTAAAGGGGGGCCACACCCTGGCCACGAGGGTGGGGGTGCGCCCTACCCCCTGGGCACGCCCCCTACCTCGTGGGCCCCCTGGTGGCCCTCCGATTCCCATCTTCTGCTATATGGAGTCTTTTGTTGAGGAAAAATTCATAAGCAAGCTTTCGGGACGAGACCCGCCGCCAGGAGGTGGAACCTTGGCGGAACAAATCTAGGGCTCTGGCGGAGCTGTTCTGCCAGGGAAACTTCCCTCCGGGAGGGGGAAACCATCACCATCGTTATCACCAACGATCCTCTCATCGGGAGGGGGTCAATCTCCATCAACATCTTCACCAGCACCATCTCCTCTCAAACCCTAGTTCATCTCTTGTATCCAATTCTTGTATCTAAGTCTGGGATTGGTACCTGTGGGTTGCCAGTAGTGTTGATTACTCCTTGTAGTTGATGCTAGTTGTTTATTTGGTGGAAGATCATATGTTCAGATCCAATATGCATATTAATACCCCTCTGATTATGAACATGAATATGCTTTGTGAGTAGTTACGTTTGTTCCTAAGGACATGGGAGAAGTCTTGCTATTAGTAGTCATGTGAATTTGGTATTCGTTCGATATTTTGATGAGATGTATGTTGTCTCTCCTCTAGTGGTGTTATGTGAACTTCGACTACATGACACTTCACCATTATTTGGGCCCAAAGGAAGGCATCGGGAAGTAATAAGTAGATGATGGGTGATACGTCTCCAACGTATCTATAATTTTTGATTGCTCCATGCTATATTATCTACTATTTTGGACATTATTGGGCTTTATTATCCACTTTTATATTATTTTTGGGACTAACCTATTAACCGGAGGTCCAGCCCAGAATTGTTGTTTTTTTTGCCTATTTTAGGGTTTAAAAGAAAAGGAATATCAAACGGAGTCCAAACAGAATGAAACCTTCGGGAATGTGATTTTCTCAACGAACAAGACCCAGGAGACTTGGACCCTACGTCAAGACACAAAAGAGGAGGCCACGAGGTAGGGGGTGCGCCTACCCCCCAGGCACGCCCTCCACCCTCGTGGGCCCCCTGTTGCTCCACCGACGTACACCTTCCTCCTATATATATATACCTACATACCCCCAAACGATCAGATACAGAGCCAAAACCCTAATTCCACCGCCGCAACTTTTTGTATCCACGAGATCCCATCTTGGGGCCTGTTCCGGAGCTCCGCCGGAGGGGGCATCGATCATGGAGGGCTTCTACATCAACACCATAGCCCCTCCGATGATGTGTGAGTAGTTCACCTCAGACCTACAGGTCCATAGTTAGTAGCTAGATGGCTTCTTCTCTCTTTTTGGATCTCAATACAATGTTCTCCCCCTCTCTTGTGGAGATCTATTCGATGTAATCTTCTTTTTGTGGTGTGTTTGTTGAGACCGATGAATTGTGGGTTTATGATCAAGTCTATCTATGAACACTATTTGAATCTTCTCTGAATTCTTTTATGTATGATTGGTTATCTTTGCAAGTCTCTTCGAATTATAAGTTTGGTTTGGCCTACTAGATTGATCTTTCTTGCAATGGGAGAAGTTCTTAGCTTTGGGTTCAATCTTGCGGTGTTCTTTCCTAGTGATAGTAGGGGCAGCAAGGCACGTATTGTATTGTTGCCATCGAGGATAACAAGATAGGGTTTTCATCATATTGCATGAGTTTATCCCTCTACATCATGTCATCTTGCTTAAGTCGTTACTCTGTTTTGATTAACTTAATACTCTAGATGCATTCTAGATAGCAGTCGATGAGTGGAATAATAGTAGTAGATGCAGGCAGGAGTCGGTCTACTTGTCTCAGACGTGATGCCTATATACATGATCATACCTAGATATTCTCATAACTATGCGCAATTCTATCAATTGCTCAACAGTAATTTGTTCACCCATCGTAGAATACTTATGCTCTCGAGAGAAGCCACTAGTGAAACCTATGGCCCCGGGTCTATCTTCATCATATTAATCTCCCAATACTTAGTTATTTCCTTTGCTTTTACTTTGCTTTTATTTTACTTTGCATCTTTATCACAAAAATACCAAAAATATTATCTTATCATATCTATCAGATCTCACTCTCGTAAGTGCCCGTGTAGGGATTGACAACCCCTTATCGCGTTGGTTGTGAGGATTTATTTGTTTTGTGCAGGTGCGAGGGACTCGCGCGTAGCCTCCTACTGGATTGATACCTTGGTTCTCAAAAACTAAGGGAGATACTTACGCTACTTTGCTGCATCATCCCTTCCTCTTCGGGGAAAACCAACGCAGTGCTCTAGAGGTAGCAAGAAGGATTTCTGGCGCCGTTGCCGGGCAGGTCTACGCAAAAGTTAATATACCAAGTACCCATCACGTACCCTTATCTCCCGCATTACATTATTTGCCATTCGCCTCTCATTTTCCTCTCCCCCACTTCACCCTTGCCATTTTATTCGCCCTCTCTTTCTCTATTTGCCTCTTTTTTCCCGCTTGCTTTTTGTTTGCTTGTACGTTAGTTCGTTTGCTTGTCGTTATGGCTAGTCCCTTACCTTCTATCTCTATGTCTGAAATTGGGGAAATTATTGTCGATATGGACAATAATAATATCATGAAAAATTCTGATGCTCCTGCTAAAGAACCACCCATCTTACATACAAAAAAATTCCGTGTTGGTAGTGGTAATATTATTGGAAAAGGAGTTATTCAAGATTTCTTTACTTGTGCCGATGCTTTACCTTCTATGGGTAGTTCTATCCTTCATAGAACTAGTAGTCTTGCGAACGCTATTGCCATGCTTGTAGTTGAACTTGAAAGACAATTCATGCACATGCACCCTTGCATACAAAGGATTTTCCTAGAATTTTCTAATATTGAACATTCTTCTGTTAAGCGTGTCGCTACTATCTTTTTGGCTCATGAGTTTAGATTCATAATAAAAAAGGCCAAAGAAATATTTGCACATTATAGGGTGGACGCTTGTTGTCCTCCCATAGAGGCCATCCTCTTTGATCAAGAAGAAATAATGCGTTTTCAATCTCTAGACTATGTTGCTTTCAATGAAAATCTTAGAAAAAACATTCCTACCAATGTTTAGTTGGTAGAATTTCTGAACTTAATGATGATTTGGCTATTCTAAATAATGAACTAGGATATTATCTTGAATATAGGCTCACAAAGTTCTGTCAAAAGAATGCTTACAATGATGAATTGGTTGTGCAATACGAAGGACCAAAGGAGGAACCTATACCTCCTAAGGTTGATCTTGGGGACTTTTGCCCCATTAAATTTAGCCCTTTTGATTAATTTTGCTTTCCTCAAAGAAAACTTGCCTTCGAATGTAGAGAATATGAAATGAGTTTTAATGATCTATCTTATTATTATGGCAATACCTAGATCTTTCCTTGCTTGTTATGCCTAGCTAGGGGCGTTAAATGATAGCGCTTGTTGGGAGGCAAACCAATTTTATTTTTATTCCTTGCTTTTTGCTCCTGTTTAGTAATAAATAATTTATATAACCTCTATTTTGGTTGTGTTTTTTGTGTTTTTGTGCCAAGTAAAACCGTTGGGAAGACTTGGGGAAAGTCTTGTTACACTTGCTGTAAAAAAACAGAAACTTTAGCGCTCACGAGAACTGCTTCCATTTTTATTTGGAAAGTGATATTTAGTTAATTCTTTTTGCAGATGATTAATAGATAAATTCCTCACGTCCATATATTTATTTTAGAATTTTTGGGGTTCCATATCTTGCGCTAGGTACATATTACTATAGACTGTTCTGTTTTTGACAGATTCTGTTTTTCGTGTGTTGTTTGCTTATTTTGATGAATCTATGGCTAGTAAAATAGTTTATAAACCATAGAGAAGTTGGAATACAGTAGTTTTAACACCAATATAAATAAATAATGATTTCATTACAGTACCTTGAAGTGGTATTTTGTTTTCTTTCGCTAACGGAGCTCACGAGATTTTCTACTTTGAGTTTTGTGTTGTGAAGTTTTCAAGTTTTGGGTAAAGATTTGATGGATTATGGAACAAGGAGTGGCAAGAGCCTAACCTTGGGGATGCCCATGGCACCCCCAAGATAATCTAAGGACACCTAAAAGCCAAAGCTTGGGGATGCCCCGGAAGGCATCCCCTCTTTCATCAACTTCTATCGGTAACTTTACTTGGAGCTATATTTTTATTCACCACATGATATGTGTTTTGCTTGGAGCGTCTTGTATGATTTGAGTCTTTACTTTTTAGTTTACCACAATAATCCTTGCTCTGCACACCTTTTGAGAGAGCCATACATTATTTGGAATTTGTTAGAATACTCTATGTGCTTCGCTTATATCTTTTGATTTATATAGTATTGCTCTAGTACTTCACTTATATCTTTTAAAGCACGGTGGTGGATTTGTTTTATAGAAACTATTGATCTCTCATGCTTCACTTAGATTATTTTGAGAGTCTTAAATAGCATGGTAATTTTCTTAAAATTCAAATATGCTAGGTATTCAAGATTAGTAAATTTTTCTTATGAGTCTTTTGAATACTAAGAGAAGTTTGATGCTTGATGATTGTTTTGAGATATGGAGGTAATAATATCAAAGTCGTGCTAGTTGAGTAGTTGTGAAATTGAGAAATGCTTGTGTTGAAGTTTGCAAGTCCAGTAGCATGCATTTATGGTAAACGTTATGTAACAAATTTGAAACATGAGGTGTTATTTGATTGTCCTCCTTATGAGTGGCGGTCGGGGACGAGCGATGGTCTTTTCCTACCAATCTATCCCCCTAGGAGCATGCGCGTAGTGCCGAGGTTTTTGATGACTTGTAGATTTTTTCAATAAGTATGTGAGTTCTTTATGACTAATATGGAGTCCATGGATTATACACACTCTCACCCTTCCATCCTTGCTAGCCTCTTCGGTACCGTGCATTGCCCTTTCTCACATTGAGAGTTGGCGCAAACTTCGCCGGTGCATCCAAACCCCGTGATATGATACACTCTTTCACACATAAACAAATGACCCACAAGTATAGTGGATCTATCGTAGTCCTTTCGATAAGTAAGAGTGTCGAACCCAACAAGGAGCAGAAGGAAATGATAAGCGGTTTTCAGCAAGGTATTCTCTGCAAGTACTGAAATAAGTGGTAACAGATAGTTTTGTGATAGGATAAATTGTAACGAGCAACAAGTAACAAAAGTAAATAAAGTGCAGCAAGGTGGCCCAATCCTTTTGTAGCAAAGGAAAAGCCGGAACAAACTCTTATAATAGGAAAAGCGCTCCCGAGGACACATGGAAATATCATCAAGCTAGTTTTCATCACGCTCATATGATTCGTGTTCGATACTTTGATAATTTGATATGTGGGTGGACCGGTGCTTGGGTGCTGTTATTACTTGAACAAGCATCCCACTTATGATTAACCTCTATTGCAAGCATCCGCAACTACAAAAAAATTACTAAGGTAAACCTAACCATAGCATGAAACATGTGGATCCAAATCAGCCCCTTACGAAGCAACGCACAAACTAGGGTTTAAGCTTCTGTCACTCTAGAAACCCATCATCTACTTATTACTTCCCAATGCCTTCCTCTAGGCCCAATATGATGGTGAAGTGTTATGTAGTCGACGTTCACATAACACCACTAGAGGCTAGACAACATACATCTTATCAAAATATCAAACGAATACCAAATTCACATGACTACTCATAGCAAGACTTCTCCCTTGTCCTCGGGAACGAACGTAATTCACAAAGCATATTCATGTTCATAATCAGAGGGGTAATAATATGCATATAGGATCTGAACATATGATCTTCCACCAATTAAACCAATTAGCATCAACTACAAGGAGTAATCAACACTACTAGCAACCTACTAGCACCAATCCCGGACTTTGAGACAAGAATTGGATACAAGAGATGAACTAGGGTTTGGAGATGAGATGGTGCTTGTGAAGATGTTGATGGAGATTGCCCTCTCCCGATGAGAGGAGTGTTGGTGATGACGATGGTGATGATTTCCCCCTTCGGGAGGGAAGAATCCCCGGCAGAACAGCTCTGTCGGAGCTCTAGATTGGATCCGCCAAGGTTCCGCCTCATGGCGGCGGAGTCTCGTCCCGAAAAGTTCCTCCTTATTTTTTTCCCATCGAAATACCTCATATAGGAGAAGATGAGCATTAGAGAGCCACCAGGGGGCCCACGAGGTAGGGGGCGCGCCCTAGGGGGGCGCCCCCCACCCTCGTGAGAAGGGTGTGGGCCCCCTGGCCTTCATATTTGGCGTGGATTTTTCTTTATTTCTTTTAAGACGTTCCGTGAAGTTTCAGGACTTTTGGAGCTGCACAGAATAGGTCTCTAATATATGCTCCTTTTCCAGCCCAGAATTCCAGCTGCCGGCATTCTCCCTCCTTATGTAAACCTTGTAAAATAAGAGAGAATAGCCATAAGTATTGTGATATAAAGTGAAATAACAGTCCATAATGCGATAGATATCGATATAAAAGCATGATGCAAAATGGACGTATCAACTCCCCCAAGCATAGACCTCGCTTGTCCTCAAGCGAAAAGCCGATAACAATAAATATGTTCTCATGTTTAGAGGTAGAGGCATCGATAAAAATAAAATACGGACATGAAGGCATCATGATTATTCTTATAACAACATATATAGGTTTTGTCATATGATTACTTATGTTCAAGTGATGATCTATTCACAATGCAAAAGTATAAATCATAAACCTTATTGGGTTCCAACAAACTATAATCTCAGTCATTGAAGCAATTGCAATTTATCATAACATTGGAAAGAGTCTATGTCAGAGCTAAAAAGCAAGTCCACATACTCAACTATCATTTAGTCCTCCATAATTGCTAACACTCACGCAATACTTGTGGTTACAGAGTTTTAATCGGACACAGAGAAAGATAGGGGCTTATAGTTTTGCCCCACAACCTTTTACCTCAAGGGTAATCTCAACAATAATGGTTCATGCTCCCCTACATCCAATTATATATATATATCATGTTCTTTCCAACATGCTGAGCTTGCCAAAGGATAAAATGAAAAAGAAAAGGTGAAGATCACCGTGACTCTTGCATAAGGTAGAGGATAATAATAAAGGATAGGCCCTTCGCAGAGGGAAGCAGAGGTTGCCATGCGCTTTTATGGTTGGATATATAAAATCTCAATGTGAAAGAACGTCACTTTATATTGCCACTTGTGATATGAACCTTTATTATGCAGTCCGTCGCTTTTATTACTTCCACATCACAAGATCGTATAAAGCTTATTTCTCCCACACCAATCAATCATATATATTTAGAGCAATTTTTATTGCTTTGCACCGATGACAACTTACTTGAAGGATCTTACTCAATCCATAGGTAGATATGGTGGACTCTCATGGCAAAACTAGTTTAGGGATATTTGGAAGCACAAGTAGTATTTCTACTTGGTGCTGAGAATTTGGCTAGCATGAGGGGGAAAGGCAAGCTCAACAAGTTAGAGGAACCATGACAACATACTTTATCTCAGATATAAGAAAGACATAACTCATTATGTTGTCTTCCTTGTCCAACATCAACTCTTTAGCATGTCATATTTTAATGAGTGGTCCCAATCATAAAAGATGTCAATGATAATATATCTATATGTGAAAACCTCTCTTTCCTTATTACTTCCTATTAATTGCAACAATGACCAAAGCTATGTCTGCCAACTCCCAACAACTTTTAATCATCATACTCTTTCTATGTGAAGTCATTACTCTCAATAAGATCAATATGAACTTTCTGTTTCTTTTTATTCTTTTTCTCTTTTATATTATTCAACCAAGATCATGGCAAAATGATCAAGCCCTTGACTCAACACTAATCTTTATTATATATAGCTCACGGACTCGATTACATAGAGGGATCATAAACCAAAACTCAAAACTAGATCATGCCATAAACTTTATTCTACTAGATCAAGATACTACTAATAGGATCGAACTAAGAAAAACGGTAAAGATAGGAGTTTTGATTGTGATACGATACCGGGGCACCTCCCCCAAGCTTGGCAATTACCAAGGGGAGTGCGCATACCCATGTGATTATATCTCCTTTGTCGGTGAAGAAGGTGGTGGTGTTGTTGGCTTAGTTGATGGCTTAGTCTTCTCCCTTAATTTGCGCTTGAGGACGACATTTTGATCTCTTAGATCATCAATTTCCCACTCCAGGGTTAACATCTTTTTGCATAGGTCCTGCTTATTTTCCTGCAAGAGACGAAAAGGGATAAACTCGAACTTGGGTTTCTTTACCCTATTAGGGAGACTTGACTTTTTAAACTCCACGTGCATGTCCCCAGGTTGAGGTAATGGTGCTTCATCTTCATCTGAGCTCGTCTCCTCCTTCTCCTTGGGTTCATAGTCCTCTTCTTCCTCCGTGGTCCATCCATCATGTTCCACACCTCCATAGACCTTTGGATTTGCTAAGTAATCATCCACATAGCTTTCTCCTTCCAAATCCTGGGAAGACATGTTGATTTACTCTGCAACAGGACAGCTCGAAACAAATACAGGAGATTTTTGCGTGATATGGGAGTCAAAACCTTCGGGACAATATATAATGAATTTTTACCGACCAAAATACATAACGTGCAAGAAAACGGAGTCCGGAAAGCACACGAGGCGCTCACGAGGTAGGGGGGCGCGCCCAGGGGGTAGGGCGCGCCCACCACCCTCGTGTCCTTCCCGGACTGCTACTTATTTTTCTATTTTTCTAAATATTCCAAAATGGAGATATATTGCATTAAAAATTGTTTTGGAGTCGGTTTACTTACCGTACCACATACCTATTCCTTTTCGAAGTCTGAAACATTCCGAAAAGTGTCCCTTATGTATTCTTCCGATGTTACGGTTTCAATAATATTGGTTTCAACATTTATGGGATTACCTGAGATATAATGTTTGATTCTTTGACCGTTTACCACCTTTGGATTTGTGCCCTCGAAGTTGTTGATTTTTATGGCACCGGAACGATAGACCTCTTCGATAACATAGGGGCCTTCCCATTTATAGAGCAGTTTTCCTGCAAAAAATCTTAAACGAGAGTTGTATAGCAATACATAATCACCTACATTAAACTCACGCTTTTGTATCCTTTTGTCATGCCATCTTTTAACTTTTTCTTTAAACAACTTGGCATTTTCATAAGCTTGGGTTCTCCATTCATCAAGTGAGCTAATATCAAATAACCTCTTTTCACCGGCAAGTTTAAAATCATAGTTAAGCTCTTTAATAGCCCAATATGCCTTATGTTCTAGTTCGAGAGGTAAGTGACATGCTTTTCCATAAACCATTTTATACGGAGACATACCCATAGGATTTTGATATGTAGTTCTATAAGCCCATAATGCATCATCAAGTTTCTTAGACCAATTCTTTCTAGACCTATTAATAGTCTTTTGCAAAATTAATTTGAGCTCTCTATTGCTCAATTCTACTTGACCACTAGACTATGGGTGATAAGGAGATGCAATTCTATGATTAACATCATATTTAGCAAGCATTTTACGGAAGGCACCATGAATAAAGTGTGAACCACCATTAGTCATTAAATATCTAGGGACTCCAAACCTCGAAAAAATAACTTCCTTAAGCATTTTAATAGAAGTGTTATGATCAGCACTACTAGTTGGAATAGCTTCTACCCACTTAGTAACGTAATCAACAGCAACTAGAATATGTGTGTACCCATTAGAGGCAGGAAAAGGTCCCATATAATCAAAGCCCCAAACATCAAACGGTTCAATAACAAGTGGTATTCATAGGCATTTATTGACATCTACTAATATTACGAATTCTTTGACATTCATCGCAAGACAAGACAAACTTACAGGCATCCTTGAAGAGAGTAGGTCAATAAAAACTAGATTGCAATACCTTATGTGTAGTTCTATCTCCAGCGTGGTGTCCTCCATAAGACTCGGAATGACACTTGCGTAGGATCTGTTCCTATTCATGCTCAGGTACACAACGTCTAATAACACCATCTACTCCTTCTTTATAAAGATGTGGGTCATCCCAAAAGTAATATCTCAAATCATAGAAGAACTTTTTATTTTGTTGGTATGTGAAGTTAGGTGGTATAAACTTAGCAACAATATAATTAGCATAATCAGCATACCATGGAGTACTACGAGAAGTATTTATAACATTTAATTGTTCATCAGGAAAGTCATCATTAATAGGTAGTGGGTCATCAAGAATATTTTCTAACCTAGATAAGTTGTCTGCAACGGGTTTCTCAGCTCCCTTTCTATCAATAATATTCAAATCAAATTCTTGTAGAAAGAGAACCCATCTAATAAGTCTAGGTTTAGCATCTTTCTTTTCCATGAGATATTTAATAGCAGCATGATCAGTATGAATAGTTACTTTAGAATCAACAATATAAGATCTGAACTTATCACAAGCAAATACAACTGCTAAAAGTTCCTTTTCAGTAGTAGCATAATTTCTTTGAGCATTGTCTAGAGTCTTACTAGCATAATGGATAACATTTAATTTCTTATCAACTCTTTGCCCTAGAACAGCACCTACAGCATAATCACTAGCATCAAACATTATTTCAAAGGGTAAATTCCAATCAGGTGGTTGAACAACAGGTGCAGAGACTAATGCTTTCTTAAGTATTTCAAATGCTTCTACACAATCATCATCAAAGAAAAATGGTATATCTTTTTGCAATAAATTAGTCAGAGGCCGAGAAATTTTTGAGAAGTCCTTAATGAACCTCCTGTAAAATCCGGCGTGACCAAGGAAACTTCTTATACCTTTGATGTCCTTGGGACATGGCATCTTTTCAATAGCATCAACCTTGGCTTTATCAACTTCAATACCTCTTTCAGAAACTTTGTGCCCCAAGACAATACCTTCATTAACCATAAAGTGGCACTTTTCCCAATTCAAGACAAGATTAGTTTCTTCACATCTCTGCAAAACTCGATCAAGATTGCTCAAGCAATCGTCAAAAGAGGAACCATAGACGGAAAAGTCGTCCATGAAAACCTCACAAATCTTTTCACAAAAGTCAGAGAATATAGCCATCATGCATCTTTGAAAGGTAGCAGGTGCATTACATAAACCAAAAGGCATACGTCTATAAGCAAAAGTACCAAAAGGGCATGTAAAAGTAGTCTTTGATTGATCTTTAGCTGACACAGGTATTTGAGAGAAACCAGAATAACCATCTAGAAAGCAATAGTGTGTATGTTTGCATAATCTTTCTAGCATTTGATCAATAAAAGGTAAGGGGTAATGATCTTTCTTAGTATCTTTATTTAATTTGCGGAAATCAATTACCATCCTATAACCTGTGATAATTCTTTGTGGAATCAATTCATCTTTATCATTAGGAACAACAGTAATACCTCCCTTCTTAGGAACACAATGGACAGGACTTACCCACTCACTATCAGCAACGGGATAGATTATACCTGCCTCCAGAAGCTTTAGTATTTCTTTTCTTACCACTTCTTTCATTTTAGGATTCAGACGTCGTTGAGGATCACGAACTGGTTTGGCATCTACTTCCAAATTTATTTTATGTTGACATAGAGTGGGACTAATGCCCTTAAGATCATCAAGAGTATATCCAATAGCAGCACGATGCTTCTTCAGAGTTTTTAATAATCTTTCTTCTTCATTCTCTGAAAGGTTAGCACTAATAATAACAGGATATATCTTATTTTCATCAAGATAAGAATATTTAAGATTATCAGGCAAAGGTTTAAGCTCAAACACGGGATCACCCTTGGGTGGAGGAGGATCCCCTAAAATTTCAATAGGCAAATTGTGTTTTAGAATAGGTTCCTCTTTAAAGAAAACTTCATCTATTTCCCTTCCTTCATTCATGAACATATCATTTTCATGGTCTAGCAAATAGTGTTCTAAAGGATCACTAGGAGGTACGGCAATAGAAGCAAGGCCAATAATCTCATCCTTACTAGGTAATTCTTCCTCACAATGTTGTTTACTAAATTTAGAGAAATTAAACTCATGAACCATATCATCCAAGCCAATAGTAACAACATTGTTTGTGCAATCTATGGTAGCATCGATAGTATTTAAGAAGGGTCTACCAAATATAATGGGACAAAAGCTATACTGTGGGGAACCAAGAACAAGAAAATCAGCAGGATATTTAGTTTTCCCACACAAGACTTCAACATCTCTAACAATTCCCATTGCTGAAATAGTATCTCTATTGGCAAGTTTAATTGTGACATCAATATCTTCTAACTCAGCAGGTGCAATTTCATTCTTAATTTCTTCATATAAAGTATGCGGTATAACACTAGCACTAGCACCCATATCACATAAGCCATGATAACAATGATCTCCTATTTTAACAGAAATAACAGGCACGCCTACCACAGGTCTATGTTTATCTTTAGCACAAGGCTTAGCAATTCTAGCAGTTTCACCTTCGAACTGAATAACATGCCCATCAATATTATCAGACAAGAGATCTTTAACAATAGCAATATTACATTCTACTTTAACTTGCTCAGGAGGTGTATAAGTTCTAATATTGCTTTTACGAACAATAGTTGAAGCTTTAGCATGATCCTTTATTCTAACAGGGAAAGGTGGTTTCTCAATATAAGAAGTAGGAACAATAGGATCATTATAAGTGAAAATCTTTTCTTCAACTTTAATAGGTGCAGCTACTTTTACTTCTATGGGAGGATGATATTTAAACCACTTCTCCTTAGGGAGATCAACATAAGTAGCAAAAGATTCACAGAAAGAAGCTACTATCTCAGAGTCAAGTCCATATTTAGTGCTAAACTTACGGAAAATATCGGTATCCATAAAAGAATTAACACAATCAAACTTAGGTGTCATACCTGACTCCTTACCTTCGTCGAGGTCCCAATCTTCAGAGTTGCGTTTAATTCTATCCAATAAATTCCATCTGAATTCAATAGTCTTCATCATAAAAGAGCCAGCACAAGAAGTATCGAGCATGTTGCGATTGTTTTCAGAAAGGCGAGCATAAAAACTTTGCATAATTATTTCTCTCTGGAGCTCATGATTGGGGCATGAATATAACATTGATTTAAGCCTCCCCAAGCTTGAGCGATGCATCTCCTTCGCGAGGCCAGAAATTATATATATAATTGCGATCACGATGAACAAGATGCATTGGGTAATACTTTTGATGAAATTCCAACTTCAATCTTTTATAGTCCCATGATCTCATATAATCACATTGCCTATACCATACCAATGTGTCTCCCTTCAAAGAAAAAGGGAAGACCTTCTTCTTAGCAACATAATCGGGTATACCTGCAAGCTTAAATAATCCACAAACTTCATCCACATATATTAAGTGCTCATCAGGATGCTTTGTTCCTTCTCTTGTAAAAGGATCAGCTAGCAATTTTCCTATCATACCGGAAGGATACTCATAAGGAATTTCATTTTCAATAGGTTCAGTAGGTTGAGGAGCAACTCTTTTCTCTACTGGACGGGGTGAAGATACCCCGAACAAGCCCCGCAGAGAATTACTTTCCATAGTAACAAGTGACAGTAAATTTCAGCACACTATATAAATTTTTCCTTACCAAATTCCACCTACCAAAGGCGCTACACTCCCCGGCAACGGCGCCAGAAAAGAGTCTTGATGACCCACAAGTATAGGGGATCTGTCGTAGTCCTTTCGATAAGTAAGAGTGTCGAACCCAACGAGGAGCGAAAGGAAATGATAAGCGGTTTTCAGCAAGGTATTCTCTGCAAGTACTGAAATAAGTGGTAACAGATAGTTTTGTGATAGGATAAATTGTAACGAGCAACAAGTAACAAAAGTAAATAAAGTGCAGCAAGGTGGCCCAATCCTTTTGTAGCAAAGGATAAGCCGGAACAAACTCTTATAATAGGAAAAGCGCTCCCGAGGACACATGGGAATATCGTCAAGCTAGTTTTCATCACGCTCATATGATTCGCGTTCGATACTTTGATAATTTGATATGTGGGTGGACCGGTGCTTGGGTGCTGTTCTTACTTGAACAAGCATCCCACTTATTATTAACCTCTATTGCAAGCATCCGCAACTACAACAAAAGTATTAAGGTAAACCTAACCATAGCATGAAACATGTGGATCCAAATCAGCCCCTTACGAAGCAACGCATAAACTAGGGTTTAAGCTTCTATCACTCTAGAAACCCATCATCTACTTATTACTTCCCAATGCCTTCCTCTAGGCCCAATATAATGGTGAAGTGTTATGTAGTCGACGTTCACATAACACCACTAGAGGCTAGACAACATGCATCTTATCAAAATATCAAACGAATACCAAATTCACATGACTACTCATAGAAAGACTTCTCCCTTGTCCTCAGGAATGAACGTAATTACTCACAAAGCATATTCATGTTCATAATCAGAGGGGTAATAATATGCATATAGGATCTGAACATATGATCTTCCACCAATTAAACCAATTAGCATCAACTACAAGGAGTAATCAACACTACCAGCAACCTACTAGCACCAATCCCGGACTTTGAGACAAGAATTGGATACAAGAGATGAACTAGGGTTTGGAGATGAGATGGTGCTGGTGAATATGTTGATGGAGATTGCCCTCTCCCGATGAGAGGAGCCTTGGTGATGACGATAGTGATAATTTCCCCCTCCGGGAGGGAAGTATCCCCAGCAGAACAGCTCTGCCGGAGCTCTAGATTGGATCCGCCAAGGTTCCGCCTTGTGGCGGCGGAGTCTCGTCCCAAAAAGTTCCTCCTTATTTTTTTCTCATCGAAAGACCTCATATAGGAGAAGATGGGCATCAGAGAGCCACCAGGGGGCCCACGAGGTAGGGGGCGCGCCCGGGGGGGCGTGCCCCCCACCCTCGTGAGAAGGGTGTGGGCCCCTGGCCTTCATCTTTGGCGTGTATTTTTCTTTATTTCTTTGAAGACGTTCCGTGGAGTTTCAGGACTTTTGGAGTTGCGCAGAATAGGTCTCTAATATTTGCACCTTTTCCAGCCCAGAATTCCAGCTGCCGGCATTCTCCCTCCTTATGTAAACCTTGTAAAATAAGAGAGAATAGCCATAAGTATTGTGATATAAAGTGAAATAACAGTCCATAATGCAATAAATATCGATATAAAAGCATGACACAAAATGGACGTATCACAAACCTCCTTATATCTTCCTCAAAACAGCCACCATACCTACCTATTATGGCATTTCCATAGCCATTCCGAGATATATTGCCATGCAACTTTCCACCATTCCGTTTATCATGACACATTCATTATTGTCACATTTCTTAGCATGATCATGTAGTTGACATAGTATTTTTGGCAAAGCCACCGTTCATAATTCTTTCATACATGTCACTCTTGGTCCATTGCATATCCCGGTACACCGCCGGAGGCATTCATATAGAGTCATCTTTTGTTCTAGTATCGAGTTGTAATCA
This sequence comes from Triticum urartu, assembly GCF_003073215.2. Taxonomy (NCBI): domain Eukaryota; kingdom Viridiplantae; phylum Streptophyta; class Magnoliopsida; order Poales; family Poaceae; genus Triticum; species Triticum urartu. Next base: position 356,700,497 of record NC_053026.1, read on the forward strand.
CTGAGTTGTAAATAAATAGAAGTGTGATGATCATCATTTTCTAGAGCATAGTCCCAAGTGAGGAATTATAAAAAAGAGCAAGAAAGGCCATATATAAAAAATAAGAGAGAAAGGCCAAATAAAAAAATGAGAGAAAAGAGAGAAGGGATAATGTTACTCTCCTTTGCCACACTTGTGCTTCAAAGTAGCACAGTAATCTTCATGATAGAGAGTCTCTTGTTTTGTCACTTTCATATACTAGTGGGAATTTTCATTATAGAACTTGGCTTGTATATTCCAATAATGGGCCTCCTCAAGTGCCCTAGGTCTTCGTGAGCAAGCAAGTTGGATGCACACCCACTTAGTTTCTTTTGTTGAGCTTTCATACATTTATAGCTCTAGTGCATCCGTTGCATGGCAATCCCTACTCCGTGCCCATTGATTAACATCAATCGGTGGGCATCTCCAAAGCCCATTGATTAGCCTCGTTGATGTGAGACTTTCTCCTTTTTTGTCTTCTCCACATAACCCCCTCATTATATTCTATTCCACCCAAAGTGGTATGTCCATGGCTCGCGCTCATATATTGCATGAAAGTTTATAGGTTTGAGATTACTAAAGTATGAAACATTGCTTGGCTTGTCATCGGGGTTGTGCATGATGAGAGCATTCTTGTGTGACGAAAATGGAGCATGACTAAACTATATGATTTTGTAGGATGAACTTTCTTTGGCCATGTTATTTTGAGAAGACATAATTGCTTTGTTAGTATGCTTGAAGTATTATTATTTTTATGTCAATATGAACTTTTGTCTTGAATCTTTCGGATCTAAATATTCATACCACAATTAAGAAGAATTACATTAAAATTATGCCAAGTAGCACTCCGCATAAAAAATTCTGTTTTTATCATTTACCTACTCGAGGACGAGCAGGAATTAAGCTTGGGGATGCTTGATACATCTCCAACGTATCTATAATTTTTGATTGCTCCATGCTATATTATCTACTGTTTTGGACATTATTGGGCTTTATTATCCACTTTTATATTATTTTGGTACTAACCTATTAACCGGAGGCCTAGCCCAGAATTGTTGTTTTTTGCCTGTTTTAGGGTTTCGAAGAATAGGAATATCAAATGGAGTCCAAACGGAATGAAACCTTCAGGAACGTGATTTTCTCAATGAACAAGACCTAGGAGACTTGGACCCTACGTCAAGACACAAAAGAGGAGGCCACGAGGTAGGGGGCGCGCCTCCCCCCCCTAGGCGCGCCCTCCACCCTCGTGGGCCCCCTGTTGCTCCACCGACGTACTCCTTCCTCCTATATATACCTACATACCCCCAAACGATCAGATATGGAGCCAAGACCCTAATTCCACCGCCGCAACTTTCTGTATCCACGAGATCCCATCTTGGGGCCTGTTCCGGAGGTCCGCCGAAGGGGGCATCGATCACAGAGGGCTTCTACATCAACACCATAGCCCTTCTGATGAAGTGTGAGTAGTTCACCTCAGACCTACGGGTCCATAGTTAGTAGTTAGATGGCTTCTTCTCTCTTTTTGGATCTCAATACAATGTTCTCCCCCTCTCTTGTGGAGATCTATTCGATGTAATCTTCTTTTTCTGTGTGTTTGTTGAGACCGTTGAATTGTGGGTTTATGATCAAGTATATCTATGAACAATATTTGAATCTTCTCTGAATTCTTTTATGTATGATTGGTTATCTTTGCAAGTCTCTTCGAATTATCAGTTTGGTTTGGCCTACTAGATTGATCTTTCTTGCAATGGGAGAAGTGCTTAGCTTTGGGTTCAATCTTGCGGTGTCCTTTCCCAGTGACAGTAGGGGCAGCAAGGCACGTATAGTATTGTTGACATCGAGGATAACAAGATGGGGTTTTCATCATATTGCATGAGTTTATCCCTCTACATCATGTCATCTTGCTTAAGGCGTTACTCTGTTTTCATTAACTTAATACCCTAGATGCATGCTGGATAGCGGTTGATGAGTGGAGTAATAGTAGTAGATGCAGGCAGGAGTCGGTCTACTTGTCTCAGATGTGATGCCTATATACATGATCTTACCTAGATATTCTCATAACTATGCTCAATTCTGTCAATTGCTCAACAGTAATTTGTTCACCCACCATAGAATACTTATGCTCTCGAGAGAAGCCACTAGTGAAACCTATGGCCCCGGGGTCTATCTTCATCATATTAATCTCCCAATACTTAGTTATTTCCTTTGCTTTTACTTTGCTTTTATTTTACTTTGCATCTTTATCACAAAAATACCAAAAATATTATCTTATCATATCTATCAGATCTCACTCTCGTAAGTGGCCGTCCAGGGATTGACAACCCCTTATTGCGTTGGTTGCGAGGATTTATTTGTTTTGTGCAGGTGCGAGGGACTCACGCGTAGCCTCCTACTAGATTGATACCTTGGTTCTCAAAAACTGAGGGAAATACTTACGCTACTTGGCTGCATCATCCCTTCCTCTTCGGGGCAAACCAAAGCAGTGCTCAAGAGGTAGCAATGGGTTGCTAGAGTGACAGAAGCTTAAACCCTAGTTTATTTGTTGCTTCGTAAGGGGCTGATTTGGATCCATATGTTTCATGCTATGGTTAGGTTTACCTTAATACTTTTGTTGTAGTTGCGGATGCTTGCAATAGAGGTTAATCATATGTGGGATGCTTGTCCAAGTAAGGACAGCACCCAAGCACCGGTCCACCCACATACCAAATTATCAAAGTACGGAACGCGAATCATATGATTGTGATGAAACCTAGCTTGACGATAATTCCGATGTGTCCTCGGGAGCGCTTTTCTCTATATGAGAGTTTGTCTAGGCTTGACCTTTGCTACAAAAAGGATTGGGCCACCTTGCTGCACTATATTTACTTTTGTTATTTGTTGCTCGTTACAAATTATCTTATCACAAAACAATCTGTTACCTATAATTTCAGTGCTTGCAGAGAATACCTTGCTGAAAACCGATTATCATTTCCTTCTGCTCCTCGTTGGGTTCGACACTCTTACTTATCGAAAGGACTACGATAGATCCCCTATACTTGTGGGTCATCAAGATTCTTTTCTGGCGCTGTTGCCGGGGAGTGAAGCACCTTTGGTAGGTGGAATTTGGTAAGGAAAAATTTATATAGTGTGCTGAAATTTACTGTCACTTGTTACTATGGAAAGTAATCCTCTGAGGGGCTTATTCGGGATATCTTCACCTTGACCAGTAGAGCAAATAGTTGCTCCTCAACCTACTGAACCTACTGAAAATGAAAATGAAAATGTCTACTTTGAAATTCCTTCGGGTATGATAGAAAAACTGCTAGCTAAACCTTTTTCAGGAGATGGAACATTACATCCTGATGAGCACCTAATATACATGGATGAAGTTTGTGGAATATTGAAGCTTGCAGGTATGCCCAATGATGTTATCAAGAAGAAGGTCTTCCCTTTATCTTTGAAGGGAGACGCATTGACATGGTATAGGCTATGTGATGATATGGTATCATAGAACTATAAACGATTGAAATTGGAATTTCATCAGAAGTTTTATCCTATGCATCTTGTTCATCGTGATCGTAATTATATATATAATTTTTGGCCTCGCGAAGGAGAAAGCATCGCTCAAGCTTGGGAGAGGCTTAAATCAATGTTATATTCTTGCCCCAATCATGAGCTCTCAAGAGAAATGATTATTCAAAATTTTTATGCTCGACTTTCTGATAATAACCGCACCATGCTCGACACTTCTTGTGCTGGCTCTTTTATGATGAAGACTATTGAATTCAAATGGGATTTATTGGAAATAATTAAACGCACCTCTGAAGATTGGGATCTCGACGAAGGTAAGGAGTCAGGTATGACACCTAAGTTTGATTGTGTTAAATCTTTTATGGATACCGATGTTTTCTATAAATTTAGCACTAAATATGGACTTGACTCTGAAATAGTAGCTTCTTTCTGTGAATATTTTGCTACTCATATTGATCTCCCTAAAGAGAAGTGGTTTAAATATCATCCTCCCATAGAAGTAAAAGTAGCTGCACCTATTAAAGTTGAAGAAAATACTATCACTTATAATGATCCTATTATTCCTACCGCTTATGTTGAGAAACCACCTTTTCCTGTTAGGATAAAGATCATGCTAAAGCTTAAACTTTAGTTCGTAAAAGCAATATTAGAACCTATACACCTCCTGAGCAATTTAAATTTGAACCTAATATTGCTACTGTTAAGGATCTCTTGGCTAATAATATTGATGGGCATGTTATTTATTTTTGTGATGAAACTGCTAGAATTGCTAAACCTTGTGCTAAAGATAAACATAGACCTATGGTAGGCATGCCTGTTATTTCTGTTAAAATAGGAGATCATTGTTATCATGGCTTGTGTAATATGGGTTCTAATATTGGCTTGTGCAAGTTAAATAGGTCCCTGTTCAAATGGTGGAGGAGGATCCCCTAAGATTTCAATAAGCTCAAATCTTAGGGGATCCTCCTCCACCCAAGGGTGATCCCGTTTTTGAGCTTAAACCATTGCCTGATACTCTTAAATATGCTTATCTTGATGAAAAGAAGATATATCCTGTTATTATTAGTGCTAACCTTTCAGACAAGGAGGAAGAAAGATTATTGAAAACTCTGAAGAAGCACCGTGCTGCTGTTGGATATACTCTTGATGATCTTAAGGGCATTAGTCCCACTCTATGTCAACAAAAAATAAACTTGGAAAAGGATGTCAAACCAGTTATTGATCACCAACGACAACTGAATCCTAAGATGAAAGAAGTGGTAAGAAAAGAAATACTAAAGCTCCTTGAGGTAGGTATAATTTATCCCGTTGCTGATAGTCAGTGGGTAAGTCATGTCCATTGTTTTCCTAAGAAGGGAGGTATTAGTAAAGTTCCTAATGATAAAGATGAATTGATTCCGCAAAGAATTATTACAAGTTATAGGATGGTAATTGATTTCCGCAAGTTAAATAAGGCTACTAAAAAAGATCATTACCCCTTACCTTTTATTGATCAAATGCTAGAAAGATTATCCAAACATACACATTTTTTCTTTCTAGATGGTTATTCTGGTTTCTCCCAAATACATGTGTCAGCTGATGATCAATCTAAGATTACTTTTACTTGCCCTTTTGGTACTTTTGCTTATAGACGTATGCCTTTTGGTTTATGCAATGCACCTGCTACCTTTCAAAGATGCATGATGGCTATATTTTCTGATTTTTGTGAAAAGATATGTGAGGTATTCATGGATGATTTCTCCGTTTATGGATCCTATTTTGATGATTGCTTAAGCAACCTTGATCGATTTTTGCAGAGATGTGAAGAAACTAACCTTGTCTTGAATTGGGAGAAATGTCACTTTATGGTTAATGAAGGTATTGTCTTGGGGCACAAAATTTTATGGAAAGAAAGATGCTAAACCTAGACTTATTAGATGGGTTCTCTTGCTACAAGAATTTGATTTTCATATTATTGATAGAAAGGGAGCTGAGAACCCCGTTGCAGATAACTTGTCTAGGTTGGAAAATGTTCTTGATGACCCACTACCTATTGATGATAGCTTTCCTGATGAACAATTAAACGTCGTAAATGCTTCTCATACTGCTCCATGGTATGCTGATTATGCTAATTACATTGTTGCTAAAATTATACCACCTAGTTTCACATACTAGCAAAAGAAAAAGTTTTTCTATGATTTAAGACATAACTTCTGGGATGACCCACATCTCTATAAAGAAGGAGTAGATGGTGTTATTAGACGTTGTGTACCTAAGCATGAACAGGAGCAGATCCTACGCAAGTGTCACTCCGTGGCTTATGGAGGACACCATGCTGGAGATAGAACTACACACAAGGTATTGCAATCCGGTTTTTATTGGCCTACTCTCTTTAAGGATGCCCGTAAGTTTGTCTTGTCTTGTGATGAATGTAAATAATTGGTAATATTAGTAGATGTCAAGAAATGCCTATGAATTATTCACTTGTTATTGAACCATTCGATGTTTGGGGCTTTGATTATATGGGACCTTTTCTTGCCTCTAATGGATATACACATATTTTAGTTGCTGTTGATTACGTTACTAAGTGGGTAGAAGCTATACCAACTAGCAGTGCTGATCATAACACCTCTATTAAGATGCTTAAAGAAGTTCTTTTTCCAAGGTTTGGAGTCCCTAGATATTTAATGACTGACGGTGGTTCACATTTTATTCATGGTGCTTTCCGTAAAATGCTTCCTAAGTATGATGTTAATCATAGAATTGCATATCCTTATCACCCACAGTCTAGTGGTCAAGTAGAATTGAGTAATAGAGAACTCAAATTAATTTTGCAAAGGCTGTCAATAGATCTAGAAAGAATTGGTCCAAGAAACTTGATGATGCATTATGGGCCTATAGAACTACATATAAAAATCCTATGGGTATGTCTCCGTATAAAATGGTTTATGGAAAAGCATGTCACTTACGTCTCGAACTAGAACATAAGGCTTATTGGGCTATTAAAGAGCTCAATTATGATTTAAAACTTGCCGGTGAGAAAAGGTTATTTGACATTAGCTCACTCGATGAATGGAGAACCCAAGCCTATGAAACTGCCAAATTGTTTAAAGAAAAAGTTAAAAGATGGCAGACAAAAGGATACAAAAGCGTGAGTTTAATGTAGGTGATTATGTATTGTTATACAACTCTCGCTTAAGATTTTTTGCAGGAAAACTTCTCTCTAAATGGGAAGGTCCTTACGTTATCGAGGAGGTCTATCGTTGCGACGCCATAAAAATTAACAACTTCGAAGGCAAAAATCCAAAGGTGGTGAACGGTCAAAGAATCAAACATTATATCTCAGGTAATCCTATAAATATTGAAACCAATGTTATTGAAACCGTAGCCCTGGAGGAATACATAAGGGACACTTTCCAGAATCTTTCAGACTCCGAAATGGAAGAGGTATGTGGCACGGTAAGTAAACCGACTCCAAAACAGTTCTAATGGCATTTTTCTCTGTTTTGGAATATTTAGAAAAATAGAAAAATAAGAAGCAGTCCGGGAAGGACACGAGGGCTCCACGAGGGTGGAGGGCGCGCCCTACCCCTGGGCGCGCCCCCTACCTCATGGGCACCTCGTGTGCTCTCTAGACTCCATTTTCTTGCATGATACTTATTTTGGTTGGTAAAAATTCATTATATAATCTCCCGAAGGTTTTGACTCCTGTATCACGTAAAAATCTCCTGTTCTTGTTTCGAGTTGTTTTCTGCCAGGGTTGTCAAAGCCAAGCGTCATCTCGTCTCCCTCCTCCTCCAACAATGAGGGCAATGATGCTTGGCTAATGAAGATAGAGCTGAAGAGAGAAGAACCCATGGAAATCAACAAGGATGAAGGGATCAAGAAGGCCATGGAGGACCAAGTTCCGGCAACAGAAGACATCCTTCAACTTGATCACAATCTTCTTACCCCAACTGAGATCGAAGCTTTCAAGATGATTGAGTTAGCTCGTATACAAAATAAGTATCTCACACGTGAAAATATTTTGTTGAAGGAGCATATCATCGCACTCAAAGGCATTATCCGCAAGTTAGAAGACCTCCTACGCTCGATGTGCGACTATCCATCATCAACAACTCCACCTTCTTCACCAACAAAGAAGAACTGAGTATCTGGTATGGGCACTCCCCTTGGCAACTGCCAAGCTTGGCGGAGTGCCCTGGTATCGTATCACCATCACTTCTATCTTTACCGTTTTTCTTAGTTCGATCCTTTTGATAATATTTTGATTTAGTAGAATAAAAGTTCTTAGTATGATCTAGTTGTGAGTTTTGCTTTATGATCCTTCTATGTAATCGAGTCCGTGAGCTATATAATAATGATTAGTGTTGAGTCAAGGGCTTGACTATTTTGCCATGATCTTGAGTGAATAAAAGAAAAGAGAAAGAATAAAAAGAAACAAAGAGATCATATGGATCTTATGGAGAGTAATGAGCTCACATAGAAAGAGTATGATGAATAAAAGTTGTTGAGAGTTGACAAACATAGTTTTGGTCATCATTGCCATTAATAGGAAGTAATAAAGAAAGAGAGGTCTTCACATATAAATACACTATCTTGGACATCTTTTATGATTCTGAGCACTCATTAAAATATGACATGCTAAAGAGTTGACGTTGGACAAGGAAGACAACATAATGGGTTATGTTTTCTTACATTTGAGATAAATTATATTGTCATGGATCATCCAACATGATTGAGCTTGCCTTTTGCCTCTCATGCTAGCCAAATTCTTTGCACCAAGTAGAGATACTACTTGTGCTTCCAAACACCCTTAAACCAGTTTTCCCATGAGAGTCCACCATACCTACCTATGGATTGAGTAAGATCCCTCAAGTAAGTTGTCATCGGTGCAAGCAATAAAAATTGCCCTCTAAATATGTATGACTTATTAGTGTGGGAGAAAATAAGCTTTATACGATCGTGTGATACGGAAGAAATAAAAGCGACGGACTGCATAATAAAGGTCCATATCACAAGTGGCAATATAAAGTGACGTTCTTTCGCATTAAGATTTTGTGCATCCAACCATAAAAGCGCATGACAACCTCTGCTTCCCTCTGCGAAGGGCCTATCTTTTACTTTTATCCCTTGAATGAGAGTCTTGGTGATCTTCACCCTTCCTTTTTTACATTTTATCTTTTGGCAAGCACAACATGTTGGAAAGATCCTGGTATATATGGCTAATTGGATGTGAGTTTTCATGAACTATTATTCTTGACATTACCCTTGAGGTAAAACGTTGGGAGGCAAAACTATAAGCCCCTACCTTTCTCTGTGTCTGATTAAAACTCCATACCCATAAGTATTGTGTGAGTGTTAGCAATTGTGGAAGACTATATGATAGTTGAGTATGTGGACTTGCTGAAAAGCTCTTATATTGACTCTTTCCTATGTTATGGTAAATTGCAATTGCTCCAATGACTGAGATTATAGTTTGTTAGTTTTCAATGAAGTTTATGATTCATACTTGAAATTGTGATTGAATTGTTACTCTAGTATAAGAGACCATATGACAAGAATTATATAAGTTACTGTTCTAAGAATGATCATGATGCCCTCATGTTCATATTTTATTTTTATCGACACCTCTATCTCTAAACATGTGGACATATTTTTCGATTTCAGCTTTCGCTTGAGGACAAGCGAGGTCTAAGCTTGGGGGAGTTGATACGTCCATTTTGCATCATGCTTTTATATCGATATTTATTGCACTATGGGTTGTTATTACACATTATGTCACAATACTTATGCCTATTCTCTCTTATTTTACAAGGTTTACATAAAGAGGGAGAATGCCGGCAACTGGGATTCTGGGCTGGAAAAGGAGCAAATATTAGAGACCTATTCTGCACAGCTCCAAAAGTCCTGAAACTTCCCGAAAGTCATTTTCAGAATATATAAAAAATACTGAGCGCAAGAAGTTCCAAAGGGGGCCACACCCTGGCCACGAGGGTGGGGGCGCGCCCTACCACCCTGGCGCGCCCCCTGCCTCATGGGCCCCCTGGTGGCCCTCCGATGCCCATCTTATGCTATATGGAGTCTTTCATTGAGGAAAAAATCATAAGCAAGCTTTCGGGACAAGACTCCATCGCCACAAGGCGGAACCAATCTAGGGCTCTGGCGGAGCTGTTCTACCGGGGAAACTTCCCTCTGAGAGGGGGAAATCATCGCCATCGTCATCACCAATGATCCTCTCATCGGGAGGGGGTCAATCTCCATCAACAACTTCACCAGCACCATCTCCTCTCAAACCCTAGTTCATCTCTTGTATCCAATTCTTGTATCTAAGTCTGAGATTGGTACCTGTGGGTTGCTAGTAGTGTTGATTACTCCCTGTAGTTGATACTAGTTGGTTTATTTGGTGGAAGATCATATGTTCAGATCCTATATGCATATTAATACCCCTCTGATTATGAACATGAATATGCTTTGTGAGTAGTTACGTTTGTTCCTGAGGACATGGGAGAAGTCTTGCTATTAGTACTCATGTAAATTTGGTATTCGTTCGATATTTTGATGAGATGTATGTTGTCTCTCCTCTAGTGGTGTTATGTGAACGTCGACTACATGACACTTCACCATTATTTGGGCCTAGAGGAAGGCATTGGGAAGTAATAAGTAGATGATGGATTGCTAGAGTGACAGAAGCTTAAACCCTAGTTTATGCGTTGCTTCATAAGGGGCTGATTTGGATCCATATGTTTCATGCTATGGTTAGGTTTACCTTAATACTTTTGTTGTAGTTGCGGATGCTTGTAATAGAGGTTAATCGTAAGTGGGATGCTTGTCCAAGTAAGGACAGCACCCAAGCACCGGTCCACCCACATACCAAATTATCAAAGTACCGAACGTGAATCATATGATCGTGATGAAACCTAGCTTGACGATAATTCTCATATGTCCTCGGGAGCACTTTTCTCTATATATGAGTTCGTCTAGGCTTGTCCTTTGCTACAAAAAGGATTGGGCCACTGAGGGAGTCCTGTATTAGGGGGTCTCCGGACAGCTGGACTATCTCCATTAGTCGGACTGTTGGACTATGAAGATACAAGATTGAAGACTTCGTCTCGTGTCCGGATGGGACTCTACTTGGTGTGGAAGGCAAGCTAGGCAATACGGATATGGATATCTCCTCCTTTGTAACCGACCTTGTGTAACCCTAACCCTCTCCGGTGTCTATATAAACCGAAGGGTTTTAGTCCGTAGGACAACAACCACAACATACAATCATACCATAGGCTAGCTTCTAGGGTTTAGCCTCTCTGATCTCATGGTAGATCTACTCTTGTACTACCCATATCATCAATATCAATCAAGCAGGACGTAGGGTTTTACCTCCATCAAGAGGGCCCGAACCTGGGTAAAACATTGTGTCCCCTGCCTCCTGTTACCATCCGTCTTATACGCACAGTTCGGGACCCCCTACCCGAGATCCGCCAGTTTTGACACCGACATTGGTGCTTTCATTGAGAGTTCCTCTGTGTCCTCGCCGTTAGGCTTGATGGCTCCTACTATCATCGATAGCGATGCGGTCCAGGGCGAGACTTTTCTCCCCAGACAGATCTTCGTATTCGGCGGCTTTGCACTGCGGGCTAATTCGCTTGACCATCTGGAGCAGATTGAAAGCTACGCCCCTGGCTGTCAGGTCGGATTTGGAAGTTTGAACTACATGGTCGACATCCGTGGAGACTTTATCTTCAATGGATTCGAGCCACAGCCGGGCGCGCCGCACTATCACGACGGTTATGACCTAGCTCTACCACCGAACAGTACCCAGAGGCCGCGCCCGCATCAGCTCTGACCCTTAGCTCGGAGCCAACTGCGCCAATCGAGGACGGGTGGCTAGACACCGCCTCAGGGGCTGCAGTCTCAACGGCGATCGAGCCAAACAACAGCCTAATCCTCTGTGAAGACCGTGACTCCAAGGTGCCGGACTCTTTTCTGGACTCCGAACCGTCCGCGCCCCAGCCAATCGAATCCGATTGGGCGCCGATCATGGAATTCACCGCCGCGGATATCTTTCAGCACTCGCCCTTCGGCGACATTCTGAATTCACTAAGGTCTATCTCTTTGTCAGGAGAGCCCTGGCCGGACTATGGCCAACAGGATTGGGATGCGGACGACGGAGAAATTCGACGCCCACCCACCACCCACTTCGTAGCCACTTTCGATGATTTACCCGACATGCTCGACTTCGACTCCGAAGACATCGACGGTATAGACGACGATGCAGGAGGCGAAGAGGAACCACCGCCCACAGGGCACTGGACGTCCACCTCATCATATGACGTATACATGGTGGACACACCAAAAGAAGACGACGATGAGGAACGGAAGGACGCAACGAAGGCTTGTCCCCTCGAGAAGCAGTCAAAGCGGCGGCGTAAGCGCCGCCCCAAATCCCGCCTCAGCAGAAATAACGATCATGCAGACCCAACGTTGGAGCAGGGCGAACTACTGCCGGACCACGGCAATACGAAAAATCAAACCGAACAAACCAATTCTGTCAAAGATAAAAGTCCGGATGACATAACGCCGGACAGGCACCTGGAGCAGCAGAATGCTCGTCAAAGGCTTGTTGCCACTGCGAGGAGTCTGAAAAAGCAGAAGCAAAGGCTCAAGGCTGCGCAGGACACACTCCAAATCAGATGGAGTAAAGTACTCAACACAGCAGTGAAGTATGGTGGTAATTGCCCCACCAAGAGCTACCCGAAGCGGAAGTTGCTACCCGAATTCGATGAGGAGGCCCTAGATCCCCCACAACCAAAAATCAAAACGGCCACCTGGCCGGATAGATGACCTCACGGCCAACATGGAGCGGTAAACAACTCCACTCACAAGACAATAAGCGATCCACACGAGGGCTCGCACCAAAAGGACGGCGTAACCAGATCCATCTATGGACCACGCAAGCGCGCCCCAGCATATGATGTAACACAACAAGCATCAGAACAACGCGGTACACCCAGCTACAGGGGTGCCGCACACCCCCTATGTTTCACCGATGAGGTGTTGGACCATGAATTCCCAAAGGGATTCAAACCCGTAAACATAGAGTCATATGACGGAACAACAGACCCTGGGGTCTGGATTGAGGACTATATCCTTCATATCCATATGGCTCGAGGATACGATCTCCACGCCATCAAGTACTTACCCCTCAAGCTCAAAGGGCCAGCTCGGCACTGGCTTAAAAGCCTCCCCGAAAACTCCATTGGAAGCTGGGAAGAGCTCGAAAATGCTTTTCGGGCAAATTTTCAAGGGACTTATGTCCGACCCCCGGATGCGGACGATTTGTGCCATATAACTCAACAGCCCGGAGAGTCAGCCCGAAAGCTTTGGAACAGGTTCCTAACTAAGAAGAACCAAATAGTCGACTGCCCGGACGCCGAAGCCTTGGCAGATTTTAAGCATAGCGTCCGCGACGAATGGCTTGCCAGACACCTCGGCCAAGAAAAGCCGAGAACAATGGCAGCATTAACAAGCCTCATGACCCGCTTTTGCGCGGGTGAGGACAGCTGGCTAGCCAGATGCAGCACCAGCGACCCAAGCACATCCGAAGTTAGAGATGAAAATGGGAAATCACGACGTAACAAAAATAATAAACGTCGGAATAAAGAAGATAGCCCGAAGAGCATGGCGGTACACGCCGGATTCCGAAGCTCTCGGCCAGGTCAGCAAAAGCCGCCCTCTAAAGGCGCCAGAGATGAACTATCTAGCCTAAACAAAATTCTGGACCAAGTATGTCAGATCCATAGCACCCCTGGTAAACCCGCTAATCATACCCACAGAGAATGTTGGGTCTTCAAGCAGTCCGGCAAGCTCAATGCTGTACACAAGGGGGAGGATACACCAAGCGAAGATGAGGATGAGCCTCTCAAGCAAGACGCTGGGGAACAAAAGAAGTTCCCATCAGAAGTCAAAACAGTCAACGTATTACACGTGATCAAGGGAAGCAAAGCGGCCCTCCCAGATAAATATGCCCAAGGGCCTATCACCGCAAAACCCTGCCACTAGTCGTCTCAACCGGTCACTTTCGACCATCGTGATTACTCAGCAAGTATTCGGCGGGCAGGATGGGCTTCCCTGGTATTAGACCCAATAATTGAAGGATACCACTTTGCACGAGTCCTGATGGACGGTGGCAGCAGTTTAAACATGATATACCAGGATACAATCCGCGAAATGGGGATAGACCCAACGAAAATTTGCCATAGCAACACTACGTTTAAAGGAGTAATGCCAGGCCCAGGGGCTCACTGCATGGGCTCCCTGCTACTAAAGGTTATATTCGGCTTCTCCGATAACTCCCGTAGCGAACATTTAACCTTCCACATTGCTCCGTTCCAATGCGGTTATCAAGCACTACTTGGACGCGAAGATTTTGCTCGCTTTAATGCAATACCACATTACGCTTCCCTGACGCTCAAGATGCCTGGTCCACGCGGCATCATTACAGTGAACGGAAGTATTAAGCGATCCTTGCGCGCCGAACAGAATGCAACTGCCTTCGCAGCCGCATACTAAAAACGGCCTCGCCAACTAAAGTATTTGATAGGTCGTCAAGACCACGGACGCGTTTAGACGAGTCCGGCGCTGCTATATGTAATTTATACCGGATTGATGACCACACCCCTATTACAAATACAAGGGGCTCAACGCGCGCAGACAAGTGGCAATTTCTACTCATTTCTAGTTATACATGGTCTCTTTAAAAAATCACCTTTTTGCACGACAACTTTTTCACCTAAGTTCCTCTCTTTTACAGATGACCATTGTGCTACACCCGTCCAGGATACGGCACAACGGAGACACAAGCGCAGACGTGCAGCAGGGACCCGCTCCAAGGATTCTTTTTAGATTAAGACCCTGCGTAAACCTTTTTTACTGTCTCTTGTTGATACACAGCCACCGAATTCTCAGCACAATTGAGAAGGATGCTGACGTCTTGGCATGTGGACACGTCAGAATAATGCACGTACCTGGACACATGGGGCTTCTTACAAAGGGCACTATTTAGGCCCGGTTTATACCATAAAGACCGAATACATTAGGGAGTGTTCGGCGTCGCGAGTTTGGACTTATATGCATCAGCTCTGAATCATTGTCTTTGGTCAAATGTTGGGTTTGCCCGGCTCCTGTGTTTTGGTGCCTTACGTTCCGCTTTATTGGCTAAGGCAGCACTAGGAGAACTACTGCGATTGTGCCTTGGTTCTTCCGGACGAGCACCTCAGTAGAGAAAGACAAAAACTGACTGTCATGATATAGCATGAGACTGGTCAACCACTCGATGACCTATCAGAATGTTAGAATTCCTCTGCCTTAACGAAGGGCCATTTTCCGGCCAGGCATGTACGCACCCCGAGATCAGGAGAGTGTGGAGCCACCAGGGGCTATCTAGTAGCCCCACTGTCAAACTCCTATGGCTAAGTGAAAGTGTTAAAGCATTATAGTCCGGTTGCCTCGTTCGCTACGCTATCACCTCCTTAATAGGGCCAAGACGTTGGGTTAAGTGTGAACGCATGTTTTTGGCGAGCACCTCCGCATTATATGCGTGGGGGTCAAAGCCGACGACTGCAATCTTTCAGGTTATACACATGTATACATAAACGGCCGCACAGGAGGCATCATACTACTTTCAGGCAAAAGTATAAACATAGCCTTATAAAATTTCATAAAAGCATTGTGTTTACAATGAGAATACATATCACTCAAACATAATATTCTTCAAGCACTGGGCCTCTATCAAACGAGCATCCTCGAGAACTTCCTCGAAATAGTGCTCGGCAGCCACTCGGCCTATGGCCGAACCCTGCGCCGCAACAGTGGTAGCGTCCATCTCCGCCCAGTATGCTTTAACACGGGCAAGGGCCATCCGCGAGCCTTCTATGCACGCCAACCTCTTCATCGCATTAATGCGCGGCACCGCACCAAGGAACCGCTGCACTAAACTGAAATAGTTGTTCGGCTTTGGCTTTTCCGGCCATAGCTGATCCACGACAGACCTCATGGCGAGTCCGGATAACCTATTTAGTTCGGCCCATTCGGCTAGCTGATCAGTCAATGATAGCGGACGCTCTGGAACGTTGAATTGCGACAGAACAGCTTGTCCACTTCACGATATGTTTGACCTTGGAAGTATTTGGCAGAATTGGCAGCGCTCGCCGCCAAGTCCATATACGCATCTGCTAAACTCCACAGCCGATCCAGAGGGGCATACCGTGGATCTCCGAACTTCCTCCGTAGCATGAAGGGCTTCCCAGCCAAAATATCCCCGGCTTCCCGCAGCTCCTCCTTCTTCGCTCTCATAGCAGATCGGGTGTCTTTGTCCGCCATCGTGGCCTTCTCAAGGTCCATTGCCTTCGCTCGGTTTTCTTTTTCAAGGAGATAGCAATGGTCGGCAGTATCTTTTAATTCTACGGCCATCTTGGCCATCTTCTCTTGGCTCTCGCAATGTGCGGCCTTCTCGGCTTTCAACTCTTCGACCACCTTCAAAGCAGCCGCATTACTAATCCTCGCTTGTTCCTTGGCTCGGGCAAGTTCTGCCCGCAAGGTTTCCCAAGTGGCAGCTCCATCTGCAGTCACAACATATTAAAGATACTGGCATCATGATGCTCTTACTATGTGGCGTTCACCAGATAATAACACTTACCCTGTGCCTCGTCAAGCCTCTTGTTAACAAGCTCGATGTCGGCGTCTGCCGCATCCAGTTGCCGTTTTAATTCGTTAAACTCACTAGTCCGGCTAGCCACTGGAGCTTCCACCACATGCACATAAGGGCAGTCTGGTTATTGCCTGGGACTATGATCCTCTGTTCGCCGCTATTCTCGGCGACAACCAGAGTCTCAGGGGCTACTATCTACACAGGGCACACCTAACATGTGCGGTACTATCACATATTATCTCACGTACCTCAAAGCCTATCAGTAGACTCATAAAGGCTTCATGTAATCCACTTTCGGCGGATGAAATTCTCTCCATCACCGTACCCATCATCGTACGGTGTTCTTCTGAGATGGCCGCTCGCCCCACCAGCTCCCTCAGAACGTCCGACCGCATACCAGACGGTTCCGGACTCTTTTGTTTGCTCTCTTCGGGAGCTGGACGCTGGGGACTTCGGGGGTCTATGGGATTATCTTCTGGCCTCACCGGATCCGGAGAGGCCCTCCGTGACGACACTGCGGGGTCGCCCGCTTCTTGAGCGGAGGAGTCCGGGGGAGGCGTTTCGCTCTCCATCATCTCTGGAAGAAGATCCCCCGAAGACGAGCTCAGCTGAGAGGGGCTAAGGCCCAAACTGCAAGATATATGCGGTGGTTATTTTCTCAGAAAAAAGATAGTATACCTTCACTATTAAAGTATTTTGGATCACTTACGACTCGTTGGAGGGCTCATCCCCCCGACTTTGTGCGGTAAGAGCACCCCCCGAGACAGGACCCTCTATTGGAGACCTCTTCTCCCGTTTGGAGGCCTCGGCTTCCGGATCCTCGGAAGCAGTCCTCTTCCTCCCCCGGTTATCCTTCTTTATGGAGGCGCTCCTTCCCTCGGTTGGAACGGGCAGCGATGGGGGCCCACTTCTGCCCATATTATTCCCCCTGTATCTTCCCTCGAGGGCTCCGGGCAAGGTGCAAACTCGAGCATCTTCTCCAAAACCAGATTTTCCAAACCCTCAGGAAGGGGGGTCGGACACCGAATCATCTTCGCCTTCGTTAGCCAATCCTGGTCAAAGAGCGATCTCTCGGAAATAACTTCATGAATAAAAGACGGTGTGTTTGGCTAGAGGATTTCTTACTTGTTCGGCGGCACGGTTACTACTCAGGTCCACGTCCTCGGTAGTATCCGGACACTCTATTTGAGGTCCGAAGAATGACTTGTACATCTCCTCGTGCGTCAGGCCGAGGAAACATTGAATGGCACACGGCCCTTTTGGGTTGAACTCCCATAAGCGAAGGGGTCGGCGTTTGCAAGGCTGGACTCGACGAACCAGCATAACTTGCATTACCACAACCAAATTAAAATCTCCCTCGAAGAGACCTTGAATGCGGCTTTGCAGTATGGGCACGTCCTTGGCTGGGCCCCAGCTCAGACCTCTGCTAATCCATGACATCAATTGTGGTGGGGGGCCCGAGCGGAAAGCGGGGGCAGCCGCCCACTTGGCACTCCTGGGAGCCGTGACATAAAACCACTCCCGTTGCCATAATTCGGACACCTCTGGGAAGGAACCTTTTGGCCACGGGGCTCCTTCCATCTTTCCTATTGACGCTCCTCTGCACGCTGCATGTTGCCCCTCGATCATCTTCGGCTTCACTTCAAAGGTCTTGAGCCACAGGCCGAAGTGAGGGGTAATGCGGAGGAAGGCCTCACACACGACAATAAATGTCGAGATGTGGAGAAAGGAGTCCAGAGCTAGATCGTGGAAATCTAGCCTGTAGTAGAACATCAAACCCCTGACGAAGGGCTCCAGAGTGAGGCCTAGGCCTCGAAGGAAGTGGGAGACGAACACGACGTTCTCGTCGGGTTCGGGAGTAGGGACAACCTGCCCTCGAGCAGGCAGCCGATGCGAAACCTCGGTGGTCAGGTATCTGGCCTCCCTCAACTTCTTGATATCCTCTTCCGTGACGGAGGAGGGCATCCACCAGCCTTGAAGGCTGGATCCGGACATGATTGAAGATCCGGAGCACCTGACCTGGGCTTTGGATGTTAGAACTCGAGGCGGAGCAAGGGTTCGATTGAGCACGAGAGGGAAAAATAGAAAACCTTGTCCCTTTATAAAGAGGGTGAATATCAAGCGTCCTCTCCGTAGTCGTTTGGGACTTGCCTATAATCTAGGAGTCCTAGACACGGTTGGGTTACCCACGACCGTATTGATGAGAATCCCGTAATAAGGGGACACGATCTCTGCTTTGACAAGACGTGTGGAAAAACTGCCTCGCGTTATGTGCGGGGCTGGTTAAAGGGAACGGTTTGAATAATCACCGGGCCATGACATAACGTCATACTGTCAAGACAAGTCAGCAAATTAGAATTGCGAAAATATTATTCTCTCTACGGTGGTATGTGGAACTTATTTTGCAGGGTCGGACACTATCCTCGTTTTCAAGTTCTTCTGTGATGTATTCGGAGAAGGAACCCGCCTTGCAATGCCGAAGACAATACTGCGCGCCGGACTCATCGTCATTGAAGCCTGGTTCAGGGGCTACTGAGGGAGTCCCGGATTAGGGGGTCTCCAGACAGCCGGACTATCTCCATTGGCCGGACTGTTGGACTATGAAGATACAAGATTGAAGACTTCGTCTCGTGTCCGGATGGGACTCTACTTGGCGTGGAAGGCAAGCTAGGCAATACGGATATGGATATCTCCTCCTTTGTAACCGACCATGTGTAACCCTAACCCTCTCCGATGTCTATATAAACCGAAGGGTTTTAGTCCGTAGGACAATAACCACAACATACAATCATACCATAGGCTAGCTTCTAGGGTTTAGCCTCTCTGATCTCGTGGTAGATCTACTCTTGTACTACCCATATCATCAATATCAATCAAGCACGACATAGGGTTTTACCTCCATCAAGAGGGCCCGAACCTGGGTAAAACATTGTGTCCCCTGCCTCCTGTTACCATCCGGCCTAGACGCACAGTTCGGGACCCCCTACCCGAGATCCGCTGGTTTTGACACTGACAGCCACCTTGCTTCACTATATTTACTTTTGTTTTTTGTTGCTTGTTACAAATTATCTTAACACAAAACTATCTGTTACCTATAATTTCAGTGCTTGCAGAGAATACCTTGCTGAAAACCGCTTATCATTTCCTTATGCTCCTCGTTGGGTTCGACACTCTTACTTATCAAAAGGACTATGATAGATCCCCTATACTTGTGGGTCATCAGAGGAATACGCCTTCAGATCAGAGAAAACGCATTTCGGGCCGAAGTGAAAGTAGAATACGCTTACTGAAAGCGAACACGTACTTTGTGGATTGACGCTTCCACTTATCCATGTCATCAGAGGCAGGGGCGGGGCCTATCTCATTGCCAGGTGGGGTCTGCGGGGAGGGGGCACCGCTGGTAGGTCTCCTTCTTCCTCCTCCTGCTAACCCACAATGCAGGGATGAGGCCGGCGGCCCGACGCAAATTCCCGATGACTCCGGCCACCTCTTGCGACGCTTGACCTATCAGTGTGCTCAGGGGAGGGAGCCACACTCGTCTGTGGGCAGAACGGTCACCGGGGAGCACGAGGAAGGGCGAAGCCACGGCCGCGAAGGGGAGCTTCGGGTGGTGATGGAGTCAGGGCTACGGTGGAGGGCACGGAGCGGCAGGGTTCGAGAGGGGTTCGCCGGAGTTGAGGGGACCTCCTGGAGGTGGAGAGGAGGAGGGAGGGGCGCCGGCTACCGCGAATTTAGTTGGGCTCCGGCGAGAGACACTGCGGCCATGGGGTGGAGGAGAGGCTCTGGAGCTCGGGATAGAGGTGGGGAGGGCCTAGGGAAGCGCAGTGAGGAGGCTGATGAGCTCGGAGTGGCTCAGGGTGGCCTTTATATAGGCGTGGCCGAGGAGGGGAGGCCGTGGACGCGTGGCCATGGCTCGGGTGTCGCCGCTCGCATCCGGCTACGCTTTGTCAACGGCCAACGATCACAGGGAGGCGCGGGATCATGAGATCGGGGAGTGGACGAACCTCACGAGATAGAAGAGGCCAAGGGGAGGGACTTAAATGGCCGCGGCGCGAGGTGCCAAGCCGTTGCCGCTGCTCGAGCTCGGCCAAAGCTCTGGCGACGCGCAGCGGTCACGGGGAGGTGCGGGAATGCGACGAAGGGGGTGCGAACGATCCGCAGAGCTCACGGAGCAAAAGAGGTCGAGGGGGGAGAAGAAGCCAAGCGCCATTAATGCATGTCGGCACGGCTCACCCGTGGGCGCGCGGCGACGAGCACTGACGAAGAGGCTTACGGAGGGGGAGAGGAGTCCAGGGGGATGGCGACGACCTGGTGAAATTGTTGGACATGTTTACGCATGTGAAGACGACGAGAGGGGGAGGGGCCGGAGCTAGGTGACGTTCTGGACGCGGCCATTGCACCCCAAAGCGGTGGTCACCGCGTGCACTGGTGCACACCGTGCCACCAGCCATGCCAAATGATGTCTTGGGGTTAGTCCTTCCTGGGTAGGTTTCAACTGCGGTGGTAGCTCGGTCAAAGACTCCGTGGTGAAATGGTAAGTGAGCTCTAAAGTTTGTTGTTGCAAACTTGATCATGAAACAGTGATCAACTGAGGTGAGATTAGAGCCACATAGGATGTCTGGGGAGTTTAGGTTAGGAAGGACTATAATCCTATCAATTATGAGATGATTTGGACCAGTATTTAATATAGTTGCTTAACAACCACATAACTTGGTCCAAAAACAAGAACAGGAAGAGGCACTCACATAGAGTGATGAATTGTGCTGAAAATGGGAATGGAAGGATTATTTGGGCATATGAGAGTGCCATAAAAATTGCATGCCATTTGACCAAGCCAAATTGGTCCTTCCTTCATACAACACTTCTCTGGACAGAAACTTAGAAAAAATGCTGAGGAAAATTGGTTAGATGAAATATGCCCAAATCTTGTGGAGATGATTTATATGTGTAGTAGAAGGCCTAGGAAATTTTTTGGACATAATGGAGTAAGATAAAATATACTTGCTTCATTAACTGAAAATTTGGACAGAACCAAATAATTGATGCTCAGCTCACATGGATGCATTGCATGAGCTCAAATTTTGAGGAGGGCTTTTATTTGATAAAATTAAGGACCATGCAAAATTTCAACTCAATAGGATTAACCTAGCTAGTACTTCCTGCACAAACAATTCCCTTAGACAGGAACTTTGAAAAATTTCTCAGGAATATTCACTAGGCAAATTAAGTTGAATTTTGGCATGAGGCAATTATATGGACATGAAAAGGCGTCCAAAAATTTTGGGGTCAGTTGGGCAAAGATAAATGGCACCTGCTTCACAATCTGCCATTTAGGACAGAATAGGAAAGGAATTAATTGAGCATGATGAGGAACATGGCAAATAAAATATTTTGCCATATTTGAGGAAGATATGACCCAAACAATTTATGAGAATTATTTGGGAATTTTGGGAGTGATAGAAATATAGGTTTCTTCACAACCTAGGGCAAATTGGGTTATTCCTTTAATAGAAAAGGAATATTCCCAAGGAAAGGAATATTGGGGTTTGGCTAGGATGAAAATGGCACGGTATAGGAATGGAGATGGGGATGACAAGCCACTCTGGAAAGAAAGAAGATGGCATCTTCTTTAGTTTCCAGACCACATAGCCACGGAAAAAGAAAACTCAAGCAAAAACCTCAGAAAATCAAAAGAAAAAGAAAGGGCCAAAAATCAGGTTGTGACAACTCTTCCCCCATTAAAGAAATATCGTCCTCGATATTTGGTTGCTCAGGGAACAAGTATGCATATACTAACTTAAGGAGACTGTTTCCAACTCAGGTATCATTTTTCCTTTATTGATTGTTCACATTAAATTCTTCATCTGACTTACCTGACTAGCTCTGGGGTGGTTTGCTTCACTGTATCCATATCCTGACATATCCTACCTCACATTTTCATGCTTATACTGGCTCCAATTCTTTTCATATCCGCTGACTTAGCTGAGTGTGATTGATTATTATGACTGGAACATATGTTCGTCTCACAAATCCGAGAGTGATTTTCGATTGTTGTGGTTGTAATGGCAAACTTCCATGAATTGTTGATCAGATTTTTCGTGATGAACACCCAAGCTCTTACTCCTTGCACTGGGTTCTTCCACAAAATACAGGTTTTCTAGGTTCAAAGTAGTGAGGTGAGTCATAACCGTTTTCCTGACAGATTCTGACTTATCGCAGGAATTTCTGAATCATTCTGACTGGCTCCACTGTCTTGAGTCCTAGATTCATACCAAATATTTTATTGTCGCATGACGTGGCCTGCATAAGGGGTATGGCCTTATATGATAGTATCCTCATCCTTGACTGACGGTGACTCTGGCGGAATTTTTTTGTTCCAGCTAGGCTATCCTTTGGTGATTCACATGAGTGAGGGCACATGCTTCGAGACTGTTATTCCTCATGCTGATCATTCATTTTGTCAGTATATCCATGAGGATAGTAGATTGTGTGATGTTTTACCATAGTCACTGGAATCAACATGGATTGACCTTTGGTCTGACTTGACAGACCTAGATATCCGATACCGATAAATCTGAGCATATACTATTAACTGAGCGGGTATTTCCTTGATATGGCGTCTTTACCAAAATTAAGTGGACCCCCTTGATGAATATTCATGGCAATCCATAGTGACTCAGACTGTCCAGGGTATCTGCACCATGTGGGTTATGCAACAATTTTCATACCTGCATTGCCGGTCTTGCTCCTTCATTACTATGCTCTTATTGTGGATTCTTTGCTGGAATAGCTTGATCATATCGCATTCTTCGTGTGGCCATAGGGACTATCGGGTGCAATACTTTGGCAAGCATAACTTATCCTTGTTCATGTACCGTGGGAACTATACCGGGTTCACATGTGCTTGCATCTAACTCATTTTTGTTGTAAAACATACCAAGTGGTGACGAATGATATCACCTTGTCGGGTATGAGAAATCTAGCCTGACTGAGTACTGACAAAATTTGTTGTCCCATGTTGTCTTTCTCCAACACTTGTCGGTTCTTGCATCACCAACTGAGGTGTATAATGGACTTTCTTATTCTGACATGACTCATGAGATTTCCGGATTCTCACCTTGCCGTCATCATCATACTACTGACTTGCAAGAGCTTGGCAGCATGCTCACAATATAAATGAGAATTTAATTCCTGAGGCAGACTTGTTTCCTAACTGATTCTTGCTTCTGACCAAACTGTCGCGAACCTGATTCTTGGGATTCACGGCCATATGTTGTCAATTTGTCGTGTCATATCTTGTACCAATGTCGTACTGAGGAAGATTGGATGACTTATGTTGGAGACCATCGAGAGTATCTTGCTAAGGAAGACTGGGTATCGTGCTTTAGAAGCTTCCCCCCTTAAAGACTTGCTAGGGAAGACTCGGTGCCTTATGCCGAAATTTTTTGCGGTTGCTTCCTGAAGAAGATAGGTTACCTTGCACGGGAAGTCATCCTTATAGCATACTGAGGAAGATAGAGGAATCTGGCGTTGGAAGCTTCTCTGGTAGCTTGCGAGGGAAGACTAGGTTGCTTACCCCAGAAGCTTTCTCATTGTGATATGCAGACCGATTACCAGATATACATACCATCTTAATATTTCTGATGTGGATTATTTGTATGAACCGGGGCTTTGCTGGACTATCCTCCTCTCTGAATATCGAATACATTGCACATTCTTGCTTTCTTCCAGGTATATTGGGTTTCAAAACCATCCTCAACAAAGAATCAAAGCTTGCATCTGAATCATACCTTTGACTGAGAATATACCATCAATCTTGCACACAATTTATCTTCTCGATGATTTGGTCATTTCTGCTATGAAGGATGAACATTGGGGGTGACTTGATTATCCGTACTGTTGTGAGAAGTGCACATTAATGCAAACTTGATTATCATCATCACAATCAGATATTTCTCATTTCACTACAGTCGGCTGAGAATTTCATTCTGTTCAGCTGAATTTCCAAATATATGCATTCCTTGCTGACTCTTTGGGTCCAACGTCGGTTGACGAGCAACTTTAATGAGGGGAAAATATGTAACACCGAGGGCCCAAAGAAAGAAGAAAAAGAAACAACGAAAGCAAAAACACACAGAGCATACAAATAATATAAATCAAGCAATGTCACATATTACTACTACTCACAACAATAATATGCATGCATACCTAATCACCCAAATCTCGCGGAAACTCTGGTATTACGGTCTAATATGTTGTGACGGTGTGCACGAAAAGTGAATCTACGTGTGGAAGGAGTTGGCGTAGCCAAGGCTACAGCAAGCACTGGCTGAACACCGGTCGCAACCGGATGGATACGGAGGCGAGGACAGACTTGGTGATTATGTGGTGGAACACAAAGGTCATGACCACATGTCCAAAGACTGGAATGACAGGGAAAAATAGGGGAGGAAAAGCAAGGCTTTGCTGGCATTGCCCTTTTCTGATAACAAATAGCAGTAAGGGTTGCCGAAAGGACAAGATGGATGGCATGATTCGGGATAGAGACAAGTCTATCACTGAAATAATATGGGTGGGTGATGGAAAGATATCGATGCGATACCTGAGCATTATTCCTGTGAATGGTGTCTGGAACACATGGCACCAGGACATCACTCTGCTGGGACAGAGATGACGCCAAACACCGAAGAGTAGACATGCTAAGAAGGAGGGTGCAGGTAGTGGATCGAAACTGATGCCACCTACACTCACAAGATTAATTGTTAGCGACTAAATAATAATCTATATGCATGCTATGCGACAAACAAATGCAACAAACCAACTAGGCTCCATACTACCACTTTCTAACGTTCGCGCGGGCTTGGGCATCCTACAGCCAGACCTGCTCTGATACCAAGCCTGTGGCACCCCGGCTCAGAGAAACCGGAACGCCCCATATTCTAGCCCAGAGATCGAGGAGAAGTCTTCTGGAATACGGCACTGCTTAGCATAGAACAAATCAGCTTTTTATTACAAGCTATATGGATACAAGGGGATTACATCGGCACCGTGACACTACGCCTGCCACGGTTTCTCCATGCAAGCAGCGGAACAACACGATGCAGCGGAATAACTAGCAGCGGAACAACGACGACAGTGATGAACTCCACTCCGCAGGGACTCTAGCTGGAACGCTTATCCTAGCTCGCAAACAAGGGATCCACGGCAAACAAGTAATCAAATCCGGCATGACCTGCAAACTGGCATGACACACCAGGTCAGTACATTGAATGTACTTGCAAGCCCACAGCAACCAAAGCAATCAAGACAGACAATAGCATGGCAATTACAGGTTAACAAGGGTTCACATGATACTATCAGAACAACATGGCATGAAAAACATGATACAACTATAACAATACGAGCATGGCATGAACATATAAACATGATGCACTATCATGCAACATGATGATGTTATCATGCACCAACTTACTCTCTTCGGGTTACCTTGTAACCAACACGGATATCATACGATCATGTCAGCATCCAATCAAGCTTGGTATTAACCATACCGTAGTAATCATTACATGACCACAAGGAGCTTGATCTTTACCCTTGACTCTCACATAACACCACAAATATCCATCAACTTGGTATCCTTGATACCACGGTGATCATCTCACGATCACAATCACAAACATCCATCAACTCGGTATCCTCGATACCACGGTGATCATCTCACAATCACAATCACAAATATCCATCAACTCGGTATCCTCGATACCGCGGAGATCATCTCACGATCACAACAAATCTCTTTCTAATCATCGAACCAGGGTTTTTATTAAGCAAGTTATTATTATTACTGTTGACCCATAGTGCGACCAACTACGAACTGGGCCCTTATCTGCGGACGCGGCCATCGATAGATTTAATATACACTCTACAGAGGTAGCGCACTTTACCCACACCACAGAACCCATGGCCTCGCACTCCCATTAGGGTGGACCAACAGCGTTCTGACAAAAACGTCCTACTGCCATGACACTCTCCCGGCCACTCTGACCAACACCCCCTTGGGGTTCAGTCCTGGGTGGCCCAGTGCCAACCAAAGGCTTCACGGTCACCATCGTGGCAAAACAAAAACGGTCCCAAAGGGGGACATGTGCACATAACCAAACTCGGGCCACAAGGCTTATGTCGTCCTACCTGGCCAAGGTAGCGCCCGCTCATAACCTTCCCTCGTTTGAGGCATCGGTGAGAGGCACAACAATAGACCCAGTTAGGACCCTCCCATAAAGGCAAGTGTGGTTGCACTGGTCAGCTCAATATGGTGGCACCATGACTCAGCCAACAGTTGTTCAAGTTCAATTTAATCCGGTTAAACTTGAATGCAATATGCCGAGCCATGATAAAATAACATGATGCAATTACAATGGATGAGCATGATATCAACATGAGCATGAGGGTACAACATAACTATCAACCATATCAACAATGAATCATATCCAACTGAGCATGGCATAATGACGAGCATGAATATCACAGGTACAACACTACTCATAGCATAACATGACCACTAACATCAACAATAAATACCATTCAAGAACACATCAATAACATTACCAAGTAAACACTTAACCAACACACAGCAAAGTAAACACTTATCAGCAGTTGTTGGTGTCAAAACCGGCGGATCTCGGGTAGGGGGTCTCGAACTGTGCGTCTAAGGTAGATGGTAATAGGAGGCAGGGGGCACAACGTTTTACCCAGGTTAGGGCCCTCTTGATGGAGGTAAAACCCTACGTCCTGCTTGATTAATATTGATGATATGGGTAGTACAAGAGTAGATCTACCACGAGATCGGAGAGGCTAAACCCTGGAAGCTAGCCTATGGTATGATTGTATGTTGTCCTATGGACTAAAACCCTCCGGTTTATATAGACACCGGGGCTAGGGTTACACAAGGTCGGTTACAAAGGAGGATATATACATATCTGTATTGCCTAGCTTGCCTTCCACGCCAAGTACAGTCCCATCCGGGCACGAGATGAAGTCTTCAATCCTGTATCTTCATAGTCTAACAGTCCGGCCAATGGATATAGTCTGGCTGTCCAGAGACCCCCTAATCTAGGACTCCCTCAGTAGCGTCCAAACCAGGCTTCAATGACGATGAGTCCGGCGCGCAGTATTGTCTTCGGCATTGCAAGGCGGGTTCTTCTCCAATTTCCAAATGTTTGTAAACAGTATCCGGCCCCATAAATGTTGATCCTCTTGGCTTCTGCGCCCAATAAGGGAAATTTCTCGATCGAATACTAGGCACCAGGGCATTTTTATATTCACCCCCTAGCCAGATAAATAAATTTTCTATTAAAGGGATTGGGATTCTTAGATCCGATCCACACCATCCTCCCCTCAGCGAGAATCCATCAGAGCGCGTTCCGGAAAGATCCATTCCAGCATGGCCAACCTCCGCAGCTCCTCCTCCCGCCCCCATAGCCCTAAGCTCGGTGATTGGGAGAGGTGTTCAGTTCCACATAATCGATTGGTCGAACTACGGACCAAAGGATTTCTTCCTCTGGCATACATGGTGCCCGTTCGAGCCGGGCTCGCCACCTATAATGGCGGGGAGCAAGCGGAGAACTTTCCTTGTCCCTCCATGGGGGAACGGGTTTGCCTTGTTCCTTACTTACTAAGGGGACTCGGATTTCCAATTCATCCGTTCCTCCGCGGGCTCCTGGAGTTCTACGGCCTCCAATTACACAATCTCACCCCTACCTCCATCCTACACATCGTCGACTATGTTGCTCTCTGTGAGTTGTTCCTGGGCTGCGAGGCTCACTTCGAGCTGTGGAAAAGGCTATTTTTCCTTGTCCCTCGCACACAGAGGGAACCACTTTATCAAGTGAGTGGAGCCGAAGTATGGCGCATCGCCGATACCGGATATCTGTCCGGTACCCCAAAGAAGTCATCCGAAGACTGGCCTTCGGAATGGTTTTATATGGAGGACGTTCCCCTTCCGGACCCTGTTCGGCAGGGTCTCCCTGAGTTCAACAATGCTCGTCTAAATAAGCGCCGAAGTTGGTGCCCGTGGAGCCCCAGGCGGAAGACGACAGAGAAGTCCTCTATCCGATGAACCGGATTAAGGCACTGGCTTAGTCAGGTTTGACAATAACTGAAGTTATGTCGATTTGCATAATGCGGGGAGTGCAACCACTTCAATATCGTGGGCATCCCTTATGGTGTTTCAACGGGGAGGATGACGCCACCCTCTATGGTCGTAAGGGTTCGGGCGATGCTGCCGCATTAGCCAAAGTGCTATTCGAACTGTTCAAGGGAGAGGAGGAGGAGTTCACCCGCATCAAGCCACGGGACGGATTCTCCATGTACAATCCTCCAAGCTGGGTAAGCTATACCCCCTTACTTCCATCTTCCCGCGTTTTTCGTTGTAAGTATTCACCTTGCCAATTTACAACAGGAACTGCGAAAGGCCATAAAGGAGGTCTGCAGCCCTTCTCCACAACCCGAGGACCATGACCGGGCCCTCGACTCCGGACTCAAGGAAGATCCGGTTATCTCCGTGGAGCTGATAAACCGGCAGTTCTATCAGTTGAGCTGCGATGATGCCATGGTGGCCATTACGGCCGACTATCCCGGACTGCTCCCTGCATCGCACGTAAAAAAACCAAAAAGTCCCAACTCAAAAAAGTAGGATCCCCTTTTAGACACTTCACCCACCATATTCACATGGCCTTTTTACAGGGAAGGCATTCGGGACGCCCTGCAGCAACATGCCAACAGGAGCCGCCAAGGCCAGGTAGGCCAAAAAGGAAGGCGGTTAGGACGGAGACGTCGGCACAAAGGTACAACAAACCCCGCTCCGTGGTTGTCGTATTTCTCAAAGTATAATGACGCATGTGTTTCTTTAACAGAAAAAACGCTCGCCGGAATATGTCCGGTGATGTCGCCGATCACGCTTCCACCAGTCGGGCACCAGGACCGGACACGGAGGCAGAAGCCGATATGGGGCAGGCACCGGATAATCCCCCTACAGAGGATGCGGATAGGTTATCTGCTACAAACTCAGAAGTGGAAAGCGCCATGAATCATAGGCGCCGCCGGGCCGTACTCCGTGACGCTTGTTTCTCACCAGAGGCGTTTGATACCTTTAATTCTAGAGAAGCGTACCTCTGTGCCACTCAAGATGGTCTAGCCAGAGCCACGGATCAGTATGTAAAGGATGTATGGGTGAGTGAATCTGACAATTTATATGTATCAGTAGCCCCTGAGACTTGAAACAGTTACCAGAACTGATTTAAGGATCATCCTTCTTGTGCAGGTTCTTACAGAGAAGAATACTAGGCTGTCCTGGGAGCTGGAGGAATGCAAGACCCAACTGCGGGCCGCTATTGCCGCATTGCAGGAACAGAAAAAGCCCCCCGCTCATAACATTTTAAAGAATGATGGTTACCATATAGTGCGCGCGCGTGGCTGCAGATCTAACAATAGATTTTGTAGATGAATCCAGAGAAAATCCGGGAGACCAGCATGTTATGCCGCAACTAGAAGCTGGCAAACGCGTACTGACTGAGGTTAGGCGGGAGAAAAACAATCTCGAAGACGCCAATATAAGGCTGAACGTGGAACTAAAAGACGTTCGGGGCCAGCTTGCAGACTCCGAAAAGGAGAATAAGAGGCTTCGATGCGGCATTTTTAGTAAGTGCTTGAATGAATCCTTTAAAGGTATTCGGCGAAGAAGCCAACTAACAGTGTTATGTCCGTAGGCATGCTGACAGGTCGTCCCGCGGAGGAAATGCCCGGGTCTGCGGGTGATCTTCTGTCCGAGCTGTCACATCTGCACGAACAAGTTCGGCAGGTGATGCAGGGTGTTGCCCAGGCTTTGTGGTCATCCATCTCCCTTCCAGAGGGTGTTGTGGAGCTTGCGGACAAGCTCAAAGGAGCGCGGCGGCGCTTCCGATTATGGAAGATATCCGCCTGCCGACAAGGTGCCAGAGAAGCCTGGGCCATGGTGAAGACGCGGTATACCAAAGCAGACCCAAATCACATGGCCGAGGTCGGACCTGCGGGGCCCAACGGAAAAGAAATTCCCGTTAGCTTAGTTTATGGTCAAGTAGAATTAGCCGCAGAGTATTCCCAACAGGATTGTAAGCTAGACCGCCTGTTGGATGGTATAGAAGAAGAATTTAGTCAGTCTGCATGACTATGTAATCGAAGTGACATGTATAATGCCTTCTAGCTGGATTGTAGATCATTTGTCGTTGTGGACATTTTCGCTTCAGCCTCCGGGCCCAATAGTCCGGAGTGTATCCAAATACCCGCTCAGTTATATAAGAACCGGGGTATGCGTGGACACTAGGCATAGGGTTCATTAGTGCTTTATCAGACAAGTGCCCAACTAGTTATGTTATATTACATGGGTAGTAAGAAACATCTTCCAGGGAGAATAGTTCCGTTAAGGGTTCCTTTCCCTGGGCAAGCATGCCCTAACGTGCATGTCCGGACTGCGATAGGAAACACAGGAAAAACATCTGGGGGCAGATATGAAAAATAAAAATCATCTTTTGTTCACCGACCGAATATTCCCTTAAGAACGCTAGCTTTCGGCTTCACCCAGTCTAAGGTACACATCCGGCTGACCCGGCAGTAACAATCGCAGAGGTGCTCCCCTTATGCCCTAGCCGAATTAACGGGAACGTAGGGCATAAATACAAGAGCTAGACAACCTAGCTTGGCCAAAACTTAAGTCATATCGATGCATATAATGGTGAAAAAAGGTACATGCGGAAGTATAACACATGTGTTGGGATGAAGCCCGGATAAATAATTTAAGCTTTTGTGAAAGAAGCCCCCAGGTATGAAGAGTGCGGCTAGCGCATCTGTAATGTGCAAACAAGGCACAAGGTGACCCTTGAAGGCCTAGGGAAATAAGAAAAGAAAGAAAGAAAGGAAAACAAGACAGATAATATATTTGTGAAAAAATGGACAAAGAGAGGGGACTAACATAGAGTCCGGTGCTAGACATAGAATCTTCGGAGCCTGGCCGCATTCCATGGGTTCGGCTCGAGTCGACTAGTCGATGCATCCCGCAGTCGGTATGCTCCACCAGTCAGAACTTGGTCGATAATGAAGGGACCTTCCCATTTGGGCTCGAGCTTGTTCTTTTTCTTATCCGGCAGGCGTAGAACTAGTTCACCAATGTTATAAGTTTTGGCCCATACTTCTCTGCTTTGGTATCTGTGAGCCTGTTGCTGGTAAAATGTTGAACGGGCTTTGTCTACGTCGCGCTCCTCCTCCAAGGTGTCCAGACTGTCATGTCGATCGAGTTCGCTTCTCTTTCTTCGTACATGCGCACTCTAGGTGAGTCATGAATTATTTCACAGGGCAAGACTGCCTCTGCGTCGTACACCATAAAGAAGGGTGTATATCCGGTACTATGATTCGGCGTGGTCCGCAGCCCCCAGAGTACGGAGTCGAGCTCCTCTACCCAGTGTGTGTTAGACTCTGTTAAGGAACGCACTAGTCTAGGTTTAATGCCGCTCGTTATAAGACAGTTTGCTCTCTCGACTTGACCGTTGGTTTGTGGGTGATAGACTGAGGCATAATCGAGCTTGATGCCCATTTTGCTGCACCAGAGTTTTACCTCGTCGGCCATGAAGTTCGTGCCATTATCAGTGATGATACTGTGGGGGACGCCATAACCGTGTATAACCCCGGATATGAAATCTATCACCGGTCCGGATTCGGCTGTTTTAACTGGTTTGGCCTCTATCCATTTGGTGAATTTATCCACCGTGACCAACAAGTATTTTTTCTTGTGGGTTCCCCCTTTAAGGGGTCCAACCATGTCAAGCCCCCAGACTGCAAAGGGCCATGTAATGGGGATTGTTTGGAGGGCAGTGGGTGGCATGTGGCTTTGATTTGCAAAGAGCTGGCAACCGGCGCAATGTTGGACCAAGTCCTGTGCGTCTACTCGGGCCGTTGGCGAATAGAATCATGTACGGAAGGCCTTGCGCTTACAAGGGCCCGGGCTGCAGCGTGATGACCGCCGAGTCCGGCATGAATTTTTGCCAAAAGATTCCGCCCATCCTCTTTGGAGATGCACCTTTGAAGGACTCCGGTAGTGCTTTTCTTGTACAATTCTCCCTCATGGACCCTGTAGGCCTTGGATCGCCACACTATGCAGCGTGCCTCATTTTGGTCCTTTGGAAGTTCCTGTCTAGTTAGGTAGGCCAGGAATGGTTCTGTCCACGGGGGCAATAATGGCCATTATTTCGTGGGCTGACGGTGTTATTTCGGTGGTGGAGCCTCCAATTGTGTCAGAGAGTTCGGTATCGGGTATTTTGGCCGGGTCCGGACTGCTGTTACCGGTGTCCCCTTCCCATACTACGGATGGCTTGAAAAGCCTTTCCAAAAATATGTTGGGGGGGCGTCGCGTTTTGCGCCGGGGCGAGGATATCCGCCGCCTGATTGTTTTCCCAAGCCACATGGTGAAATTCGAGTCCCTCGAACCGAGCTGACATTTTTAGGACGGCATTTTGATAGGCCGCCATTTTCGGATCCTTGGCGTCAAAATCTCCGTTTATTTGGGATATTGCGAGGTTTGAATCCCCACGCACCTCCAGGCGTTGAATGCCCATGGAGACTGCCATCCGAAGACCATGCAACAGAGCTTCGTATTCGGCTGCATTGTTGGAGTCTGTATATAATATTTGTAGTATGTACCGGACGGTATCTCCGGTTGGGCACATCAGGACGACGGCAGCCCCTAGACAGGCCAGCATTTTAGAACCGTCGAAGTGCATGATCCAATTGGAGTATGCGCCATACTCTTTAGGGAGTTCGGCCTACGTCCATTCGGTGACGAAGTCGGCCAGTACTTGCGATTTGATGGCTAGGCGAGGTTTGTATGTTATGTCGAATGGGAGGAGCTCAATGGCCCATTTGGCAATCCAGCCCGTAGCGTCGCGGTTGTTGATAATATCATTAAGTGGCACTTTCGAGGCTACTGTAATCGAACACTCTTGAAAGTAGTGTTGTAGTTTCCGCAATGCCATGAATACCGCATATGCTATATTTTGGTAATGTGGGTACCGTGATTTGCATGGAGTGGGGACAGTGGATACATAGTATACCGTCTTTTGAAGAGGGAATTTGTGTTCGTCCATTTCCCGTTCGACAACGAGCACCGCGCTTACAACTTGATGAGTTGCCACAATGTACAACAGCATTGGTTCGTCGATGTTTGGCATGGCCAGGATCGGGTTGGTTGCTAGAATTGCCTTTATTTCTTCCAATCTGGCTGTGGCCGCGTCCGTCCACTCGAAGTGTTCGGTGCGCCGAAGGAGGCGATAAAGGGGTAAAGCCTTTTCTCCTAAGCGGGAGATAAAGCAGCTTAGAGCCGCCACGCATCCAGTTAACTTCTGGATTTGTTTGAGGTCTGTTGGGGTAGCCAACTGTGACAAATCTCGAATTTTGGCCGGATTAGCTTCAATACCTCTACTAGAGACAATGAATCCCAGGAGCTTTCCGGCTGGTACGCCGAAAACGCATTTTTCCGGGTTGAGCTTGATGTCATATGTTCAGAGATTGTCGAACGTGAGCCTCAAGTCGTCTATCAAAGAGTCGACGTGTTTGGTTTTGACAACCACATCGTCTACGTATGCCTCTACTGTTTTGCCAATTTGTTTCTCCAGACATGTCTGAATCATGCACTGATATGTTGCGCCGGCGTTTTTGAGTCCAAAAGGCATTGTGTTAAAATAGAAGGGGCCGTATGGTGTGATGAATGTCGTTGCGGCTTGGTCAGACTCCGCCATCTTGATTTGGGGGTAACCGGAGTAAGCGTCGAGGAAACACAATGACTCATGTCCTGCGGTAGCGTCAATAATTTGATCGATGCGTGGGAGGGGGAAGGGATCCTTTGGGCAAGCTTTATTGAGGTCTTTGAAATCTACGCAAAGGCGCCAGGATTTGTCCTTCTTTGGTACCATCACCAGGTTTGCTAGCCAGTCCGGATGTTTTATTTCTCTGATGAATCCGGCCTCCAATAACTTGGCTAGTTCTTCTCCCATGGCCTGTCTCTTAGGTTCGGAGAAACGCCGAAGAGCTTGCTTGACCGGCTTGAATCCCTTTAGGATATTGAGGCTATGCTCGGCCAGCCTGCGTGGGATTCCTGGCATGTCTGAGGTATGCCAGGCGAATATGTCCCAATTCTCGAGCAGGAACTCCCGTAGTGCGGAGTCCAAGCGGGGTTTAACTATGCCCTGATGGAGGCTATTTTGGTAGGGTCCATTGGGTGGACTTGGAATTTGACTATTTCATCCGCTGGTTTAAAAGAGGTGGACTTGGATCTTTTGTCGAGTATCACATCGTCCCCGTCCACTGTGGAGCGTAGCGTGGTTAACTCCTCGGCCGAGAGGGCTTCGGATAATGCTTCGAGGGCCAATGCTGCTGTTTTGTTTTTGGCGCGGAGTGCTATGTCCGGATCACTAGCGAGAGTGATGATTCCGTTGGGCCCGGGCATTTTAAGCTTCATGTACCCATAATGGGGTACGGCTTGGAAGATTGTGAACGCCTCCTGTCCTAAAAGAGTGTGATAGCCACTGCTGAACGGGGCCACTTGGAATGTAATTTCTTCGGACCTGTAATTTTCTGCGTGCCGAATACCACATCTAGTGTGATTTTCCCAGCACAGCGTGCTTCCTGACTGTGGATAATTCCTCTAAAGGTTGTGCTACTTTGCTCGATGCGGTTCCAGTCTATTTCCATCTTTTGAAGGGTTTCCTCATAGATGAGGTTTAGTCCGCTGCCGCCGTCCATGAGTACTTTGGTGAGTCGAAAGCCGTCCACTATTGGACTGAGGACCAATGCAGCTGGTGCTCGGGCTGTTCGGAATTTGGGTTCATCACTGGCATTGAAGGTAATGGCCGTGTCACTCCATGGATTTGTTGCTGCTACGTGGCAGATTTCGGCCGTGCTGCGGAGTGTTCACTTGTGTCTATTATTTGACACAAAGGTCTCGAACATTGTTAACACCGTATTGTTATCCACTGGATGGTGCTCTGTGGTATGTGGGATAAGAAGATCCTCACCACTTTTGGCCACCTGCCGGAGTATCCAACATGCTCTAAGGCTGTGCGTTGGTATTATATCCGCCGTGCTATGAATTTTGCAGGGTCCGTTGAGCCATCCCTCCAGTACGGTTCCTTGCCCTGTAGAGGGTTTTTTCTTTTTGGTAGTTATCCTGGGTGTATTGTGATAATGCACCCTTTTATTTCGGACTGGGTTTGTGTTCAGGGCCGGATTATCCCAAAAGTTTCTTTCGGTTTTCTAGGAACTTTCCATCGCACAGTACTTTCGTACTATGGACGCCAAGTCAGCAAAGTGTGTTATCTCACGGCGATTTATGGCGTTAAGTATTCCCTTGTCCGTGCAATTATTACAGAAAAATAAGATTGTGTCTTCCTCGCGACAGTCCTTAACCTTGTTCATCGCAAGGAGGAATCTGGCATAGTAATGATGTACTCTTTCTTGGGGCTCTTGCCTAATATGGGAAAGGTCGCTTGTGTTTGGGTGGGTGGGTGGAATTGAATCCAAACCCCTACCCGATCTGGGATCCAGGGGCCGAGGAGTTTCCAATTTTGGAAGTTCCGGTTCCGGGATGTTACCTGCTAATCCTGGTCTGCTGTCTGACTCTAAGTTCAGGGATTGGATGTTGTCCTCCCGCGAACGGGCGTCCGGCTCGGGGAGCTCGGAAATCCGGACATAGTTGGTCCTCAAGATAGAGGAAAGGTCGCCGCATCGGTCCTCCACCACTGCAATATGATGGGTGACCGGTGGAGAGTTAATCTCCCTTTGATCGGGTTTAAGCCCAATCCTATCATAGTCCGTAGTGACTCCCAAGCCGGCGATGCGATCCAAGAGCTCGTTTAAGGAGGAGAGCTCCATTGGATTTATCTGTTCGGTGAGTGCCGATTTGACGTGGAGGCTGTTTTTGATGACCCGAGAATTCATCGTCGGCGCGGCGGCCGTACATGCGGTCATGATGAACCCGCCTAGCCCGATAGTTTGGCCGACAGCCAAAGCTCCCCCAATAGTAGTACTGTCTTTAAAGACGAGACGATACATCCTTCCTTCTGGTGACGGCACAGAGGAACTCTCAATGAAAGCACCAATGTCGGTGTCAAAACCGGCGGATCTCGGGTAGGGGGTCCCGAACTGTGTGTCTAAGGCGGATGGTAACAGGAGGCAGGGGACACAATGTTTTATCCAAGTTCGGGCCCTCTTGATGGAGGTAAAACCCTACGTCCTGCTTGATTAATATTAATGATATGGGTAGTACAAGAGTAGATCTACCACGAGATCGGAGAGGCTAAACCCTAGAAGCTAGCCTATGGTATGATTGTATGTTGTCCTACGGACTAAAACCCTCCGGTTTATATAGACACCGGAGGGGCTAGGGTTACACAAGGTCGGTTACAAAGGAGGAGATATACATATGCGTATTGCCTAGCTTGCCTTCCACGCCAAGTAGAGTCCCATCCGGGCACGAGATGAAGTCGTCAATCCTGTATCTTCATAGTCTAATAGTCCGGCCAATGGATATAGTCCGGCTGTCCGAAGACCCCCTAAACTAGGACTGCCTCAGTGGTACTCGGTAACCGACGTTAGTCATGCACCGAAGAACATGACCAACCCAACATGTACTACTATCAAGCATGGAAATATGAAATAATACTAGCAAGTAGAACATGATAACAGAGTGCAAGAAAACATAGCATGACGGTAATCACCGATCCATAAGAATAACCGAAATAACAGCAGTAACAAAACAAACATACAGTTATTAAAGATTCAAGTTGAAAATCAATGCTAATGCATGGCTATCATGCAAATGGTAGTTGTGGCTTGCGTGGGGATGAAGAAGGCTCCGGGGAGAAGTGCGGTGAAGCCGCGGAAAGAATAGCCGGAAACAGTTCTCTCGCGGAGGGGGCTGTTTACGGGCAAGGGCAAAGTGGTCATTTCCAATATGTCAAACCATAGTGAAAATGATACCAACAGAACAAGCTCGATGAGACAAAGATGTGGGCATTGGATTCACCTCAATCGGAGTCTCGAGCAAAAGGTTATAGCCCGACGAAGTTTAGGGACCATTCTATAAAAAGAGTTCTACAAACAGGCCCCTGAGCTGAAAAATAGAAAGCGCATTTAGAGGAATACGCCTTCAGATCGGAGAAAACGCATTTCGGGCCGAAGTGAAAGTAGAATGCGTTTTCTGAAAGTGAACACATACTTTGTGGGTTGACGCTTCCACTTATCCACGTCATCAAAGGCGGGGCCGGGGATTATCTCGCTGCCAGGTGGAGTCTACGGGGAGGGGGGCCCCACTGGCAGGTCTCCTTCTTCCTCCTCCCTCTCACCCACGATGCAGAGACGAGGCCGGCGGCCCGACGTAGATTCCCGGTGACTCCGGCCACCTCTCGTGACTCTCGACCTACCGGCGTGCTCAGGGGAGGCATCCACACCCGTCTGTGGGCAGAACGGTCGCCGAGGAGCACGGGGAAGGGCGGAGCCACGGCTGTGGCGGAGGGGAGCTTCGGGTGGTGATGGTGTCGGGGCTATGCTGTAGGACAAGGAGCGGCAGGGTTCTGGAGGGGTTCGCCAAAGTTGAGGGACCTACTAGAGGTGGAGACAAGGAGGGAGGGGCGCCGGCTGCCGCGAATTTAGCCGGGCTCCGGTAAGAGGCACTGTGGTCATGGGGGTGGAGGAGAAGCTCTGGTGACGCGCAGCGATCATGGGAAGGAGGTGGGGAGGGCCTAGACGAGCGCGGTGAGGAGGTTGATGAGCTCGGAGTGGCTCGGGGTGGCCTTTATATAGGCATGGCCGAGGAGGGGAGGCCGTGGACGCGTGGCCGTGGCTCGGGTGCCGCCGCTCGCATCCGGCTATGCTCTGGCGACGGCCAATGATCACGGGGAGGCGCGGGATCATGACGACGGGGAGCGGACGAACCTCAGAAGATAGAAGAGGCCAAGGGGAGGAACTTAAATGGCCGCGGCGCGAGGTGCCAAGCCGGTTGCCGCCGCTCGAGCTCGGCCAAAGCTCTTGCGACGCGCAGCGATCACGGGAAGGCTCGGGAACGCGGCGAAGGGGGGTGCGGACGAGCCGTAGAGCTCACGGAGCAGAAGAGGTCGAGGGGGGAGTAGCCAAGCGCCATTAATGCATGTCGGCACTGCTCACCCGTGGGCGTGCGGCAACGAGCGCTGACGGAGAGGCTTACGGAGGGGGAGAGGAGTCCAGGGGGATGGCGACGACCTGGTGAAACTGTTGGACATGTTTACGCGCGCAAAGACGATGAGAGGGGGAGGGGCCGGAGCTAGGCAACTTTCTGGACGTGGCCATTGCACACCAAAGCGGTGGTCACCACATGCACTGGTGCACACGGTGCCACAAGCCATGCCAAATGATGTCTGGGGTTTAGTCCTTCCTAGGTAGCTTTCAACTGCGGTGGTAGCTCGGTCAAAGACTCCGTGGTGAAATGGTAAGTGAGCTCTGAAGTTTCCTGTTGCAAACTTGATCATGAAACAGTTATCAACTGAGGTGAGATTAGAGCCACATAGGATATCTGGGGAGTTTAGGTTAGGAAGGACTATAATCCTGTCAATTATGAGATGATTTGGACCAGTATTTAATATAGTTTCTTAACAACCACATAACTTGGTCCAGAAACAAGAACATGAAGAGGCACTCACATAGAGTGATGAATTGATGAAAATGGGCATGGAAGGATTATTTGGGCATATGAGAGTGCCATAAAAATTTCATGCCATTTGACCAAGCCAAATTAGTCCTTCCTTCATATAGCACTTCTCTATATAGAAACTTAGGAAAAATCCTGAGGGAAAATGGCTAGATGAAATATTTCCAAATCTTGTGGAGATGAGTTATATGGGTAGGAGAAGGCCTGGGAAAATTTTCAAATGTAATGGAGCAAGATAAAATATACTTGCTTCATTAACTGAAAATTTGGACAGAACCAAAGAATTGATGCTCAGGTCACATGGATGCATTGCATGATCTCAAATCTTGAGGAGGCCTTTCATTTGATAAAATGAAGGACCATGCAAAATTTTCAAATCAATAGGATTAACCTAGCTAGTACTTCCTTCACAAACAATTCCTTCAGACAGGAACTTTGAAAAATTGCTCAGGAATATTCACTAGGCAAATTAAGTTGAATTTAGGCATGAGGCAATTATATGGACATGAAAAGGTGTCCAAAAAGTTTGGGGTCAATTGGGCAAAGATAAATGGCACCTGCTTCACAATCTGACATTCAGGATAGAATAGGAAAGGAATTAATTAAGCATGATGAGGAACATGGAAAATGAAATATTTTGCAATATTTGAAGAAGATATGACCCAAACAATGAATCAGAATTATTTGGGAATTTTGGGAGTGATAGAAATATAGGTTGCTTCACAACCTAGGGCAAATTGGGTTATTCCTTTAATAGAAAAAGAATATTCCCAAGGAAAAGAATATTGGGGTTTAGCTAGGATGAAAATGGCAAGGTATAGGAATGGAGATGGGGATGACAAGCCACTATGGAAAGAAAGAAGATGGCTTCTTCTTCAGTTTCCAGACCACATAGCCACGGAAAAAGAAAACTCAAGCAAAAACCTCAGAAAATCAAAAGAAAAGGAAAGGGCCAAAAATCAGGTTGTGACACATGTCTAACCAGTGTTATTGTTAATCTAATGCCTCCAGTAACATGATGCAATTAAACTGTGTTACAAATGGTACTCCTGCTATTTTCCCCAGTAGGATAAGTAAGTTGCTTCTTTACGTTGCCGAGTGTCTTGGTGTCCCCACTGTCCTATGCCCTTAAACCAACTCTTTAGGTGTTGTTGATCTACTGTATCTAGATTTCACGGAGCTGGCAGAATTCCGAACAGGCTCTTACTCCCTCTAGTTATCTAAAATGTCTTATATTAATTTACAGAGGGAGTATAAGGTATATACCTTCTCGGAATAATTTGTTTATCTAGTACAAGAAAAATGTAGTATTTGTTCTTAAAATTTAGAAAACGTTAAAGCATGGATCACAACGATTCATCGACAGTTCCTGGCATCAACGGAGAATTAAGAGAATCTCAGTTGATTGAGAATTAGCAAAAAAATGAATAATTTTTCAACCGGTTTTTTGTGGCCCCGGTAGTATGGGCTAATTTCAGGGCTCTTCTGATTTTCGTTTACGTTCGCTGGCCTAATTCTTTGTTTAACTATCAAATTTCGTCATCGCGCAATATAGCGTACTGACATCATTCCAACGTGGCTATGATTTTTTATCATCATAATTTCCAGTGACTAGCTGACATGGTAACCGACGATTAAGCAATAGCTCCTTCTCCACTTCCAAACGAGGAGCCAAGAAATGGCCATGGCAATCACAAGACGTCGTGTCATAAACCAAAATCCTTTCTAGTTTATAGCTTTTAAAAAAAGAATATACCCCAGCCTCTGCATCTGGATGATGCATGCGGAG
This sequence comes from Triticum urartu, assembly GCF_003073215.2. NCBI lineage: Eukaryota > Viridiplantae > Streptophyta > Magnoliopsida > Poales > Poaceae > Triticum > Triticum urartu. The sequence goes on from NC_053026.1 coordinate 356,741,258, forward strand.
ATGTCGCAAAAATTTACAGCTGAAGATAGACCATTGAAGTTCTTGTTGCCCAACACAATTATATTTCTGTCAACATGATTTTGTTTACGAACCCTCGCAGATCTCCAACACATCGGCACGATCTCTCATGCTTGTTGCAACGTTTGCAGCTCAGAATTTAAATTAAAGTGCCACTTGCAAGCATATGGTTGTTTGACATATCACTTGTGAATGCCAAAGAACCAAATACCAACATTGCATCTGCTCCAGTAAACTACTGATTGTTTGTTAAATGAATACCACGGAACTATTCCATTCTAGGTCCATTTGGGCAGCTGGTTCTATCTGTCACCTCACATTCTTTTGTCAGATTTGCACTGTTTGAATCGAATTTACATTTAGTGAAACATTCTCACATGAGATGAAAGTAAATTGGGGTGCAAATTAGATTAACTTTGGAAAGATTTGATGATGTGAACTGAAGGTTCCAAGAACGACAAGATGCTGGCGGCGCTGCGGGACTGGAAGATCGCGTCGGCGTACGAGACGTTCCCGTGGGAGAAGAAGATGAAGGAGCTGCTGCCGGTGCCAGAGTGTCAAACAGATTAGGGTTTGGAACAATGCTCGATACCCTTGGTGGGTACGGCTGTCATATATTTATAAGAGGGAACCGTACAAATACCGGTTATATTACAACAAGTATATCTAATATATACTTAGTCTAACACCCTCCCTCAATCTTAACTATGTCCTGAAACACTCAGAAGGTTAAGATTGCGACGACATCCTTCAAAAGAAGGCAAGGGCAAGGGTTTAGTGAAAATATCAGCAAGCTGATCCTTCGAAGAAACAAACTTAATCTGAAGGAGCTTCTGAGCAACACGTTCCCTCACAAAATGATAGTTAACTTCGATGTGCTTCGTTCGGGCATGAAATACTGGATTGGATTAAAGGTATGTTGCACAAATGTTATCACACCAAAGAACAGGTGGCTGAGTTGGGGAGACCTTCAACTCTCGAAGCAATTACTGCACCCACATGATCTCAACTATGGCATTAGCAACAGCTTTGTACTCAGCTTCGGTACTACTCCGAGACACCATAGTTTGCTTGCGAGCTTGCCAGGCGATCAAGTTAGGCCCAGAGAACACAGCATGTTCCCCCGTGGATCGCCGATCATCAGGACAACCAGCCCAGTCGGCATCAGAAAATGCTGAGATCAGTCCAGAACACTCAGGCTGAAGATGGAGACCATATGAACTAGTGTGACGAACATAGTGCAAGATGCGCTTAACAGCTGACCAGTGAGAATCACGTGGTGTATGAAGATACTGGCACACACGGTTAACTGCAAATGATATGTCTGGTTGAGTAATGAGCAAGTACTGCAGTCCACCCACAATGCTGCGGTACTCTGTGGCATCCTCAGGAGAAAGCAAGTCACCAGCAAGAGCTGTCAGTTTGTCTGTAGCAGACATGGGAGTCATAGCAGACTTGCACTGCAACATACCGACACGACGCAGGAGATCCTGAGAGTACTTCTTCTGAGTAAGAGTCAAGCCACCATCAGAATGAAGAACCTCTAGGCCCAGAAAATAATGCAGTCTCCCAAGATCCTTAACAGCAAACTCAGCACCAAGACAGGACACAAGCCGATCTGTAGCAGAAGCAGACGAACTGACAAGGATGATGTCATCAACATAGACCAGAATGTACATAGTCACCTTGGGTCGCTGTAGAATAAACAGAGACGTGTCTGCTGTAGAAGGAACAAACCCATGCGCACAAAGAGCAGCACCAAGATGGGCATGCCACGCACGTGGGGCCTGCTTCAAACCATAGAGAGCTTTGACAAGGCGACACAAATGATGTGGCTGAGCAGGGTCAACAAAACCTGGCGGCTGACGCATATAAACCTCTTCGTCCAGAACTCCATGGAGAAAGTCATTCTGAACATCAAGTTGTCGAAGCGACCATCCGTGAGTAACAACCAAAGAGAGAAGAACATGAATAGTAGTTGGTTTAATAACAGGACTGAATGTGTCTTCATAATCAATGACATACCGTTGTTTGAATCCCTTGGCAACCAGGCGTGCCTTGTACCTCTCAATGGAGCCATCGACATGTTTCTTCACCTTGAATACCCATTTAGATTCAATGATATTAACACCAGATGGAGGTGGAACAAGACGCCAAGTGTTGTTTCTTTGAAGGGTATGAATCTCCTGCTCCATCGCAGCACGCCAATGTGGGGTGCCAAGCGCTGCTTGAAAATGTCGTGGTTCAGTCGTAGGGTCAGCCTCAGCATGTGCCACATAGGCCACAAGCCACGCGACAGTGCCGTCAGTGCGCTTCTTCGGTTGGAAGCTGCCACTTTTGCTGCGAGTATGGGGACGCAGGACGACAGGCGGAGGTGGCGCTGGAGCTGCCATACCAGAGGAGCCACTATCCATCAACGGCGAGGAGGACGCACCGGCGGGCGAGTCAACAGGCGCATCCGGTGGCACGGTTAGGGTCGGTGAAGACAGACCGGGCGTGACCGGCGTCAACGGACCAGGCGACGAAGACTCGGTGACCTGCGAGACCTCCGGCTCAGGGGAGAGCGCCGCGGGTCCAGCCGGCCTGGCCGACAGCTCCGCAGGTTCGGCCGGCCCAGGCGACAGCGAGGCCGCTGGCCCTAGCGAATCGGTCACCCCATTGGATCCTCGTGCATGGGGCATGCACGCGTGATTGACGTCGGGGTCAAGCGGGGTAGTGGCGGGGGCAGCCTCGTCGAGCGCCTCATCCGGCATAACAGCAACTGGCCCAGTTGTGGCCATATCATCATCCAGAAGCTCAAGTCGAGCGCCTCGTCTAGTCCCTGCACCATGGTTAGGCAACAACAGAGGAGAATATGCAGCATCCACAAATTGATTAGGCAAAACTGGAAAAGAGTGCAACTCGCTGACGGGAGTATCGGTGGGTGATGTGAGCGTGGAAAACGGGAAGACAGTCTCATCGAACACAACATCACGAGAAATGTAAACACGATTTGACGGGATGTGAAGACACTTGTAACCTTTGTGGAGAGGACTGTACCCAAGAAACACATATTGTTTAGATCGATACTCAAGTTTATGCTTATTGTACGGATGAAGATGCGGCCAACACGCACAGCCGAACACTTTAAGGAGGGAGTAATCTGGAGTTTCATTAAGCAACACTTCGAGCGGAGACTTCATGTGAAGGCGTCGTGTGGGAATCCTGTTTATAAAAAAACAGGCAGTAACAAAAGCATCGCTCCAGAACCGAAACGGGATAGAGGCATGTGCAAGAAGTGTCAGGCCAGTTTCAACTATGTGACGGTGTTTGCGCTCGGCTGCACCGTTCTACTGATGTGTATGAGGACAAGACACATGATGTGAGATGCCAAGCTTCTGAAAGAAGGTGTTAAGGTTATGATACTCACCCCCCCCCCCGCCCCCCAGTCTGACTGAACATGGATAATTTTGTGCTTAAGAAATCGTTCAACATGTGCTTGAAATTGCATAAAGACATGAAACACATCAGATTTGCGCTTAATAAGATAAATCCAAGTAAAGCGACTGAAAGCATCGATGAAACTGACATAATAGTTGTGACCACTAACAGAAGTTTGGGCATAGCCCCACACGTCTGAAAACACAAGTTCAAGAGGAGCCGTGACAACATGACTGATACAGAAAAAGGCAACTGATGACTCTTGCCTTGTTAACAAGCATCACACACTAGAAACTCCTTATTATTCAACTCAACGGGAAGATGATGGCGATGAAGCACATGGTGCACAATGGGAGTAGCGGGGTGGCCAAGGCGAGAGTGCCACTGCGATGACGACACCCGAACACCACTGAAAACTTGAGAGACTCATGGCACATCAAGTGTGTATAAGCCATCGCGAGCTCGACCACTAAGAAGAACGTCCCTCGTGCCCCGGTCCTTAACAAAAAATGGAAAGGGTGAAACTCAACAAACACATTGTTGTCACGAGTTAATTTAGGAACCGAGAGTAAACTACGTGTGACTGACAGAACACAAAGGACATCAAGCAGACACAATGTTTTAGTGGTACATGAAAGAAGAGATGCCTGACCAACATGTGAGATGGGCATACCTGATCCATTGGTCGTGCGGACCTGATCATGACTGGTGTAGGGCTGGCGAGTGGCCAGCTTGTCAAGCTGACTCGTCAAATGGTCCGTAGCGCCCGTATCAATGTACCAGGCAGGATCCACCGAGTATGAAGGAGTGAACCCGGGATCCGGTGTAGTGAGAGCAGCTTGCTTCTCATTGCCCTTCCCATTGTTCCCAATGCCAAGAAAATCTCGTTTAAAGTGACGATGGCAGCGAGACGCCAAGTGCCCCTCGATGCCGCAAGTTGACACTCAACCCCACCACCACATGCCTCGCAGTGGAGCCGCTTGCGACCAGCTGTCGGAGGTGGAGCGGGCGGACGGGGCTGGTTGCCTGAGGTCGGCGGCGCCTTCTGCTTGGCACCGCGGGAGCCCCCGCGGAGAGCAGCGTTCGCAGAAGGGCCCTCCGTGTAGACGCCAACGGAGCGGCAAGCAGCGAGCCTCTGTTCTGTGTTGAGAAGGCGTGCATAGAGATCGCGAGGCGGCATCGGTGTGTCACATCCATTAATGTTTTCAATGAGAGAATCATAGTCCTGATCAAGCCCATTGAGAATGAACGAAGTGAACTCCTCGTCACGAAGAGGCTTCCAAATAGACGACAGTGTATCAGCCAAACTTTTGACCTTGTTGAAGAAGGCCGTGACGGAGAGGTCATTTTTCTTGACCTCACCCAGCTGGTTACGAATGGCAGAGGAACGGGCCACCGACTGCGAGGAAAAGCTGGAGTCGAGCGTGGCCCATGCATCCCTCGACGTCGCGGAAAAGACCACCATGCCGGCCACGGAGGGTGTGGGCGAGGACTGAATGGCACCCAGAATAGCTTGATCCTGAGCGATCCACTGACGATGAGAAGGGTTGGACACCTTGACGGAGCCACCAGCAGCCGAGGGCACCGGAACCATGGCCGGGGACACGGCAGCGTACCATCGACATACCCCTCAAGGTAGTGACTACGCATCAGCGGCAACACCTGAGCGCGCCACAGGAGGTAGTTCTCAGCAGAGAGCTTCACCGTCACCAGGTGAGCGAAGTGGAAAGGTCCTGGTTCAGCCACCGATGCGGAGAGCTGCGAGTCGTATGTCGGAGGAGCACTGTACGGAATCAGCGCATTGGCCGACGGAGACGTACGGTAGTGTTGATGAAGACCGTAGGGCGGTGTAGGAGGTACGCCGTAGAGCTGCAGCGACGTGACATGCGGCACAGAGGCAGCGTAGGGCGCGCCATACGGCGCCTCGTAGGGCACCGTGGAGGACGAAGCATACGGTGCCGGCGCGACATACGGTGACGACGGCGTGACGTACGGCGCTGGATATGGCCCACCGTACGGCACCTGGACGGGAGTGTCACGAGGGACTGAGGCCAGCGGCGCAGCAGAGTTCGCAGCGGCGCCGTAAGGCAGCTACGCAGGGGCGCGATCCCGATCCTGCATGGGGGCACCGTAGCCAGCGTTGACGGCTACCAGGGATGGATAGCATCGATCCTGCATGTGGGCAACGTATGCCAGGGATGGGTCGCTGCGATCCTGCATGGGAGCACCGTACGCGAGCGATGGATTTCTGGATGGCTGCGCGGGATCAAAGGCGTGCGACGCCATGGCGGCATCGCGGGCGATCTAAGGCGCGGGCGATCGGGGCGCTGGAGGACGCGACCCTGATGCGGACGGACGAGCCCAGGCGAGCGGGGTAGACGCCATGAACAGTGATTCCATCGCCAGGGTTGACGGAGGCGGCGCGGCGGCGAAGACCGACGTGGCGGCGGCAGAGGAAATGGAAGCACGGCGCGGACCGAACGCATCATCTGATACCATGTCAAACAGATTAGGGTTTGGAACAATTCCTGTCATTACTGCTACTGCCCAAGGCCACGGACGGCACCCACACCCGCTACAACACGTTCGACGACACCCTCACCCGCGCCGACGCCTGGCTCGCCTCGTCCCGTGCCTCCGGCGTCCCCGTCGAGCTCGCCAGCGTACAGACGGAGGCGCTGCTCACCAAGATCTCCGGCGAGACAGCGGTGTCCACGGTGAACATGGGGTCCCTGTCCGACCTGGCCAACATGTCCAACGTCAGCCTGTACGGGTTCGAGGACTACCACGGCGTGGACATCGGCATGGTGCGCGCGGTGCGGCTGTGGTACGCGCCGTCAGGCCCCGGCGGCGAGATGGCGGTGGAGATCGCGCTGCGGCAGGGGGACACTAGGCTCGGCTTCGCCATCAGCCGGACCGAGGAGGGGTTCATCTACGTGTCATCGGTGGCGGACGAGAGCACGCCGGGTGTGGCGTCGACTCGGTCGGGGCTGCTCGAGCTGCACCGGGCGGCGAAGCGGGCGGGCAGGCTGCTGGTGGTGTCGAGGGTGGGAGGGGAGAAGGTGCTGTCGTGGATGGTCTCCACCGCCGGCGACGTCAGGTGCTACGACACCGTGCCGCTGAGCCAGAAGCTTTTGCTGCACCGCCACGCGCTCCGCCCCATCATGCTGCACTTCCTCACGTGGGACGAGGGCGCCCTCGCCCTGCCCCCGCCGCCAGCGCCGCCGCTGCTCATGCTGTCGTCCGAAGGCGACGAGGAGGAGATCGATGGTGACGGGCCGGAGATCACGGCCGGCAAGGGGGCAAGGGCTCGTCCATTAGGTTCCAGAACATTGGACTCCCGGATAGCTGGCTGTGAATGAATCCATGGATTCAGAGCGGACCTGCTGGCTATACATCAGTCAGTCGTGTAATACTGACAGTGCATCTCGTTTTCTCTACTTCTAATGGACGAGTTGGTTGAATAGTCCTGGTTTATTTTCGTCCAGTTTATTTTTGTCTGGTTTATTTTTGTCTCACCTCCCACCACCCCTTTCATGCTAAAACCGAATCACGTCTGATACTCCTTCCATTTATTCGTAATGTATTTATGTGAAAAAATCAATTATGATTAATCTATAATCAATCTCTGAAAAATCAAATATAAATTAATCAACTATACCATAAGTTCTTCAATCACATTAAATAATATTTCCATACTTCTCAAAAATTACATTAATTAACGTTTCCATACCTTGCCCAAAATATTAATTAATGCGATTGAGGAACTTATGGTATAGTTGATTAATTTAGATTTGATTTTTCAGAGATTGATTAGAGATTCTTCGGTACACACGTAAAAAGGGAAGAAAAGAAAAAGGAAAACAAACCAGGAAAAGGAAACATATGCATGGACGTCAATCCCCTTCATCTCTCCCGCTCTCTTTCCTTTCCTAGGATGTAGCCACCGATTTTCTCCCTTGCTCATGTTCTCCTTAAAGAGGTGGACATTGAGAGGCAACAAGCGTGGTAGGCCGGATCCTCCTGACCTTGCAGTCCTTCTCCGATGCCGTTCCTGCATAATCCAACGCCCTCCTCCTCCCAGTGCCGCACCTGCGTCATTGGAGGTTGTGTGCGAGCTGGCCGCCGTCCCCGAGTATCTTCAACAGGTTGTGTGTTGCTTCCAGATAACACAATTCGTGGAAGAGTTACAGAGAAGTGAGGGTTGGGGAGAACTAGCATCGCACCATCGCCAATCTGTTGGATGACATGCAGCACAACCATGCCATCGAGCCACCATAGCCGCTCCTTCCAGTAGGCAATGAGGTTTGGTCGACGGCAGGGGTAACAGTTGTGCGTGCTTGCTTGTTGTTATTCTCGAGGTGGATAGGTCATGCCATGAGCCCTCCTCCACACATGGCGCAGCTTCCTCCGATCTCGCCCATCCTCGAATCCCTGCTGGCAGGTGATGCTGCTTCCTTACCTCAACGAGTCAAAACTGAAGGCATCCACTTCTTGTGGTAAGAACCGATCTCATGTATTGCCATTTTTATAAGTTTCTTGATGCGAATCATAGCAAGAATATTGTGTTCTTCCTATTTGTTTGATTAGTTCCAAAACAGAAGCAATTCTATCGTGACGATTTCAAATGTTTCTTGTAGAAATTTAGCATAGTACTAAAGCAACTGAATTAGCATTTTATCACAACCGCGGGCTAATTATGAAATAAAAGCCAATGTGAAGAAGAAGAAGAAGAAGAAGAAGAAGAAGAAGAAGAAGAAGAAGAAGAAGAAGAAGAAGAAGAAGAAGAAGAAGAAGAAGAAGAAGAAGAAGAAGACGAAGAAGAAGAAGAAGACGAAGAAGGAGAAGGAGAAGGAGAAGAAGAAGAAGAAGAAGAAGGAGCAGAAGGAGAAGGAGAAGAAGGAGAAGGAGAAGGAGAAGAAGAAGGAGGAGAATCAGAAGAAGGAGAAGGAGAAGAAGGAGAAGAAGGAGAAGAAGAAGAGGAGAAGGAGAAGAAGAAGAAGAAGAAGAAGAAGAAGAAGAAGAAGAAGAAGAAGAAGAAGAGGAAGAAGAAGAAGGGGGGAGGGCTCTCTTCCCCTCTCTCCCGGTGGCGCCAGAACGCCATCGAGGCAATCATTGTGTGACAGTGATCTACTCCAACAACTTCGTCATCTTCATCAACACCTCCATCACCTTCCCTTCATCTACATTCAGCGGTCCACTCTCCTGCAACCCATTGTACCCTCTACTTGAACATGGTGATTTATGCTTTGCCATCCTATAATGTTTGAGTAGATTTTTTTTGTCCTATGGGTGATTGGTGAATTGCTATGGTTGGTTTAAATTGCTTGTGGCTATGTTGTTGTCCTTTGGTGCCCATCATATGAGTGCACATGTGGATCACACCTTAGGGTTAGTTGTATGTTGATAGGACTACGCATTGGAGGGCAAGAGTGACAGAAGCTTCTTCCTAACATAGAAATTGATTCATACAGGATTGAAGGGGGGCCAATATATCTTAATGCTATGGTTGGGTTTTACCTTAATGAACTTTAGTAGTTGCGGATGCTTTCTAATTGTTCCAATCATAAGTGCATAGAATTCTAGATAAGGGACGGGATGCTAGCAGTGGCCTCTCCCACATAAAACTTGCTATCGGTCTAGTAACTTAGTCAATTGCTTAGGGACAATTCCACAAATCCTACCACCACTTCCCCACACTCGCTATACTAACCTAATTGTTCTTTTAGTAAAACAACACCTAACTTTTATTTTCATGTTATTTATTATCTTGCAAACCTATCCCTTTATACCTACAAAGTACTTCTAGTTTTATTCTTGTTCTAGGTAAAGCGAACATTAAGTGTGCGTAGAGTTGTATCGATGGTCGATAACTTGAAGGGAATATTAATTCTACCTTTAACTCCTCGTTGGTTCGAAAGTCTTACTTATCGAGAAAGACTAAAATTGATCCCCTATACTTATGGATTATCACCGATCTTGGTTGATTCAAGGGTCAATTGTTTGTTTGTAGATGCTGCACTTGTTGAGGAGCTAGCCCTTCCAACTCAAGACATTGATGCAACTACACATGTAGTTGTTGGAGGAGCTAAGATGACCCATTCTAAAACGGTGGCCCAATTATCCCGGTGGACACAGGGTTTTGCCTTCCAGCAAGATGTGAAAGTGCTTCCTCTGGGTTGCTATGACTTGATTATTGGTGCTGATTAGTTGGAGGATCATAGTCCTATGTGGGTTGACTAGTACAAGCGTTGGATGCGATTGACTCATCAAGGGCATCACATCACATGGGTGGTGTTCATGACAAGCCACATGCCTCATGTTACTTGGTATAGCTTCAAGGTCTATACCTAAAAAGGCTTTCGCCCCGCTTTTATATATAAAGCAAACCAAGAGAGCCACAAGGTCTAACAAGATTCACATCGCACACACACACACACATGTAGCATACAGACAAGGTTCAAGAGGGTTTTGCTAAGAGAACAACTTCAAGGTCCATTACGCCAAGAAGTAGTTCAACTAGGAGTGAATTCTTAACCAGGAACAGGATCTTTGCACCATGGAATTAACAGAAATCACCGCAAAACTAGTTCCACTAGCAATGCAGCAGGTCTTGGATGAGCTTAGTGATTTGTTCTAGGAACCTACATCCCTACCACCCTTCCCCGGCTACCCCATAATCATTAAATTACATTGGTTCTAGGTTCACATAATATCAATGTACGACCGTATAGTTACAACCCACAACAATATTCAAAGACAAATCAAAGAGATGATGTGCAATGGTACCATTCGATTGAGCTCTAGTCCACTTACATTGACAGTCTTACTTGTGCGCAAGAAGGATGCATTGTGGAGGTTTTGTATTGATTGTTTGCAACTTAATGCAGTTACGGTAGCAAACATCCAATGCCAATTGGTGATGAGTTGCTTGAAGAACTCTCTGGGGCGGTGCTACCTCTTTTAGCACTGCGTTGGTTTTCCTCGAAGAGGAAGGGATGATGCAGTAAAGTAGCATAAGTATTTCCCTCAGTTTTTGAGAACCAAGGTATCAATCCAGTAGGAGGCTATGCGCGAGTCCCTCGTACCAGCACAAAACAAATAAATCCTCATAACCAACGCAAATCGGGGTTGTCAATCCCTATAGGGCCACTTATGAGAGTGAGATCTGATAGATATGATAAGATAATATTTTTGGTATTTTTATGATAAAGATGCAAAGTAAAATAAAGGCAAAGTAAATAGCAAAGCAGATAACTAAGTAGTAGGAAATTGATATGATAAAGATAGACCCGGGGGCCATAGTTTTCACTACTGGCTTCTCTCAAGAGCATAAGTATTCTATGGTGGGTGAACAAATTACTGTTGAGCAATTGATAGAATTGAGCATAGTTATGAGAATATCTAGGTATGATCATGTATATAGGCATCATGTCCGAGACAAGTAGACTGACTCCTGCCTACATCTACTACTATTACTCCACTCACCGACCGCTATCCAGCATGCATCTAGAGTATTAAGTAAAAACAGAGTAACGCCTTAAGCAAGATGACATGATGTAGAGGGATAGACTCATGAAATATGAAGAAAACCCCATCTTGTTATCCTCGATGGCAACAATACAATATGTGCCTTGGTGCCCTTACTATCACCGGGAAAGGACACCGCAAGATTGAACCCAAAGCTAAGCACTTCTCCCATTGCAAGAAAGATCAATCTAGTAGGCCAAACCAAACTGATAATTCGAAGAGACTTGCAAAGATAACCAATCATACATAAAAGAGTTCAGAGAAGATTCAAATATTATTCATAGGTAGGCTTGATCATAAACCCACAATTCATCAGTCTCAACAAACACACCGCAAAAAGAAGATTACATCGAATAGATATCCACAAGAGAGGGGGAGAACATTGTATTGAGATCCAAAAAGAGAGAAGAAGCCACCTAGCTACTAACTATGGACCCGTAGGTCTGAAGTAAACTACTCACACTTCATCGGAGAGGCTATGTTGTTGATGTAGAAGCCCTCCATGATCGATGCCCCCTCCGGCGGAGCTCCGGAACAGGCCCCAAGATGGGATCTCGTGGATACAGAAAGTTGCAGCGGTGGAATTAGGTTTTTGGCTCCGTATCTGATCGTTTGGGGGTACGTGGGTATATATAGGAGGAAGAAGTACGTCAGTGGAGCAACAGGGGGCCACGAGGGTGGAGGGCGCGCCTGGTAGGGTAGGGCGCGCCCCCCCTACCTCGTGGCCTCCTGTTACGTGCCTTGGCGTAGGGTCCAAGTCTCCTGAGTTGTATTCGATGAGAAAATCACGTTCCCGAAGGTTTCATTCCGTTTGGACTCCGTTTGATATTCCTTTTCTTCAAAACCCTAAAACAGGCAAAAAACAACAATTTTGGGCTGGGCCTCTGGTTAATAGGTTAGTCCCAAATATAATATAAAAGTGGATAATAAAGCCCAATAATGTCCAAAATAGTAGATAATATAGCATGGAGCAATCAGAAATTATAGATACGTTGGAGACGTATCAAGCATCCCCAAGCTTAATTCCTGCTCGTCCTCGAGTAGGTAAATGATAAAAACAGAATTTTTGATGCGGAATGCTATTGGGCATAATTTTAATGTAATTCTTCTTAATTGTGGTATGAATATTCAGATCCAAAAGATTCAAGACAAAAGTTCATGTTGACATAGAAAATAATAATACTTCAAGCATAATAACAAAGCAATTATGTCTTCTCAAAATAACATGGCTAAAGAAAGTTATCCCTACAAAATCATATAGTCTGGCTATGCTCTATCTTCACCACACAAAATATTTAAATCATGCACAACCCTGATGACAAGCCAAGAAATTGTTTCATACTTTTGACATTCTCAAAACTTTTTCAATTTTCACGCAATACATGAGCGTGAGCCATGGATATAGCACTATAGGTGGAATAGAGTGGTGGTTGTGGAGAAGACAAAAAGGGAGAAGATAGTCTCACATCAACTAGGCGTATCAATGGGCTATGGAGATGCCCATCAATAGATATCAATGTGAGTGAGTAGGGATTGCCATGCAACGGATGCACTAGAGCTATAAGTATATGAAAGCTCAAAAAGAAACTGAGTGGGTGTGCATCCAACAGGCTATGAAGACCTAGGGCAATTTGAGGAAGCCCATCACTGGAATATACAAGCCAAGTTCTATAATGAAAGATTCCCACTAGTATATGAAAGTGATAACATGAGAGACTCTCTACTATGAAGATCATGGTGCTACTTTGAAGCACAAGTGTGGTAAAAGGATAGTAACATTGTCCCTTCTCTCTTTTTCTCTCATTTTTTTATTTGGGCCTTTTCTCTTTTTTTATGGCCTCTTTTCTTTCTCTCTTTTTTATTTGGGCTTCTTTGGCCTCTTTTATTTATTTTTCATCCGGAGTCTCATCCCGACTTGTGGGGGAATCATAGTCTCCATCATCCTTTCCTCACTGGGACAATGCTCTAATAATGATGATCATCACACTTTTATTTTTCTTACAACTCAACAATTACAACTCAATACTTAGAACAAAATATGACTCTATGTGAATGCCTCCGGCGGTGTACCGGGATATGCAATGACTCATGAATGACATGTATGAAAGAATTATGAATGGTGGCTTTGCAACAAATACGATGTCAACTACATGATCATGCTAAGCAATATGAGAATGATGGAGTGTGTCATAAACGGAATGGTGGAAAGTTGCATGGCAATATATCTCGGAATGGCTATGGAAATGCCATAATAGGTAGGTATGGTGGCTGTTTTGAGGAAGGTATATGGTAGGTGTATGATACCGGCGAAAGGTGCGCGGTATTAGAGAGGTTAGCAAAGGTGGAAGGGTGACAGTGCGTATAATCCATGGACTCAACATTAGTCATAAAGAACTCATATACTTATTGCAAAAATGTACAAGTTATCAAAGCAAAGTATTACACGCATGCTCCTAGGGGGATAGATTGATAGGAAAAGACCATCGCTCGTCCCCGACCGCCACTCATAAGGAAGACAATCAATAAATAAATCATGCTCCGACTTCATCACATAACGGTTCACCATGCATGCATGCTACGGGAATCACAAACTTCAACACAATTATTTCTCAAATTCACAACTACTCAACTAGCATGACTTTAATATCACAAATTTTCTTAGTATTCAACATACTCATAAGAAAGTTTTATTATTAATCTTGCATACCAAGCATATTAGGATTTTAAGCAAATTACCATTCTATTTAAGACTCTCAAAATAATCTAAGTGAAGCATGAGAGATCGATAGTTTCTATAAAACAAATCCACCACCGTGCTCTAAAAGATATAAGTGAAGCACTAGAGAAAAATTATATAACTCAAAAGATATAAGCGAAGCACATAGAGTATTCTAACTAATTCCAAATCATGTATGGCTCTCTCAAAAGGTGTGTACAGCAAGGATGATTGTGTTAAACTAACAAGCAAAGACTCTAATCATACAAGACGCTCCAAGCAAAACACATATCATGTGGTAAATAAAAATATAGCTCCAAGTAAAGGTACCGATAGAAGTAGACGAAAGAGGGGATGCCTTCCGGGGCATCCCGAAGCTTTGGCTTTTAGGTGTCCTTAGATTATCTTGAGGGTGCCATGGGCATACCCAAGGTTAGGCTCTTGCCACTCCTTGTTCCATAATCCATCAAATCTTTACCCAAAACTTGAAAACTTCACAACACAAAACTTAAAGTAGAAAATCTCGTGAGCTCCGTTAGCGAAGGAAAACAAAAGACCACTTCAAAGTACTGTAATGAACTTATTATTTATTTATATGAGTGTTATACCTACTGTATTCCAACTTCTCTATGGTTTATAAACTATTTTACTAGCCATAGATTCATCAAAATAAGCAAACAACACACGAAAAACAGAATCTGTCAAAAACAGGACAGTCTTTAGTAATTTGTATCTAGCGCAAGATATGGAACCCCAAAAATTCTAAAATAAATTTCTGGACGTGAGGAATTTATCTATTAGTCATCTTCAAAAATAATTAATTAAATATAACTCTCCAAATAAAAATGACAGCAGTTCTCGTGAGCGGTAAAGTTTCTGTTTTTTTTCAACAAGACTTTCCCCAAGTCTTCCCAATGGTTCTACTTGGCACAAACACTAATTAAACACAAAAAAACACAAGGAAAACAGAGGCTAGATAATTTATTTATTACTAAACAGGATAAAAAAATCAAGGAATAAAAATAAAATTGGGTTGCCTCCCAACAAGCACTATCGTTTAACGCCCCTAGCTAGGCATAACAAGCAAGAATAGATCTAGGTATTGCCATATTTGGTAGGCAATCCATAAGAGACTCTCATAATACATTCATAAGTTAATTTAATTTTCTTTCTAGGAAAGTGTTCCATGCCTTTCCTTAATGGAAATTGGAATCTAATATTTCCTTCATATCAATAATTGCACCAATCGTTCTAAGTAAAGGTCCACCAAGAATAATAGGACATGAAGGATTCCAATCTATGTCAAGAACAATAAAATCTACGGGCACATAATTCCTATTTGCAACAATAAGAACATCATTAATTCTTCCCATAGGTTTCTTAATAGTGGAATCCGCAAGGTGCAAATTTAGAGAGCAATCATCAAAATCACGGAAACCTAACAAATCACACAAAGTCATTGGAATCGTGGAAACACTAGCACCAAAATCACATAAAGCATAGAATTAATTATCTTTAATTTTAATTTTAATAGTTGGCTCCCACTCATCATAAAGTTTTCTAGGGATAGAAACTTCCAATTCAAGTTTTTCTTCATAAGATTGCATCAAGGCATCAACGATATGTTTAGTAAACGCTTTATTTTGACTATAAGCATGAGGAGAATTTAGCACGGATTGCAACAAGGAAATACAATCAATCAAAGAGCAATTTTCATAGTTAAATTCCTTGAAATCCATTAGTGGGTTTAGCAACATCTAGGGTTTTAATTTCTTCAATCCCACTTTTATCAAATTTAGCATCAAGATCAAAAGATTCAGAATTCTTGGAATGCCTTCTAGGTAAAGGTGGATCATATTCAGTCCCATCATTATCAAGATTCATATTGCAAAACAAATATTTAATAGGGGACACATCAATAACTTTTAGATCTTCATCATAATTTTCATAGGAACTAGAAGAACACGCTTTTATAAAGGCATCTTTCTTAGCATGGATCCTAGCGGTTCTTTCTTTGCACTCATCAATGGAAATTCTCATGGCTTTGAGAGACTCATTGATATTATGCTTAGGTGGAATAGATCTAAGTTTCAAAGAATCAACATCAAGAGCAATTCTATCAATGTTCCTAGCCAAATCATCAATCTTAAGAAATTTTTCTTCAATCATAGCATTAAAATTCTTTTGCGAAGTAATAAATTCTTTAATATTAGAATAAAAATTAGAGGGCATCTTATTATGATTTCCATAAGAATTTTTGTAGGAATTACCATAATTATTAGAGGGATTACTAGGATAAGGCCTAGGGTTGAAATTTCCTCTATACGTGTTATTACCAAAATTGTTCCTACCAACAAAATTCACATCCATAGATTCATTATTATTTTCAATCAAAGTAGACAAGGGAATATCATTAGGATCAGAAGAAACACTCTTATTAGCAAATAATTTCATAAGTTCATCCATCTTTCCACTCAAAACATTAATTTCTTCTATCGCATGCACCTTTTTATTAGTAGATCTTTCATTATGCCATTGAGAATAATTAACCATAATTTTATCTAGGAGTTTAGTAGCTTCTCTTAAAGTGATTTCCATAAAATTGCCTCCCGCGGCCGAATCTAAAAGATTTCTAGAAGCAAAATTCAATCCAGCCTAAAAGTTTTGTATAATCATCCACAAATTTAAACCATGAGTAGGGCAATTACGTATCATTAATTTCATTCTCTCCCAAGCTTGTGCAACATGTTCATGATCAAGTTGCTTAAAATTCAAAATATCGTTTCTAAGAGAGATGATCTTAGCGGGAGGAAAATACTTAGAGATAAAAACATCTTTGCACTTATTCCATGAATCAATACTATTTTTAGGCAAAGACGAAAAGCAAGCTTTAGCACGATCTCTAAGCGAAAAAGGAAATAGCTTCAATTTAACAATATCATTATCCACATCTTTCTTCTTTTGCATGTCACACAAATCAACGAAGCTATTTAGATGGGTAGCGGCATCTTCACTAGGAAGGTCGGAGAACGGATCTTTCATAACAAGATTCAGCAAAGCAGCATTAATTTCACAAGATTCAGCATTGGTAAGAGGAGCAATCGGAGTGCTAATAAAATCATTGTTGTTGGTATTGGTGAAGTCACAAAATTTAGTATTATCTTCAGTCATCGTGACAAGCAAGAAAACTAACACACAAGCAAGCAAAAAGCAAGCGGACAAAAAGAGGCAAATAGAGGGAGGATAGATAGAGAGAGAGGGCGAATAAACGGCAAGGGTGAAGTGGGGGGAGAGGAAAACGAGAGGAAAATGGCAAATAATGTAATGCGGGAGATAAGGGTATGTGATGGGTACTTGGTATGTTGACTTTTGCGTAGACCTCCCCGGCAACGGCGCCAGAAATCCTTCTTGCTACCTCTTTTAGCACTGCGTTGGTTTTCCCCGAAGAGGAAGGGATGATGCAGCAAAGTGTTGGAGAATGTAGCAGAATTTAAAATTTTCTACGCATCACCAAGATCAATCTATGGAGTCTTCTAGCAACGAGAGGAAAGGAGTGCATCTACATACCCTTGTAGATCGCGAGCGGAAGCGTTCAAGAGAACGGGGTTGATGGAGTCGTACTCGTCGTGATCCAAATCACTGATGACCGAGCGCCGAACGGACGGCACCTCCGCGTTCAACACACGTACGGTTGGGAAGGCACCTCCTCCTTCTTGATCCAGCAAGGGGGAAGGAGAGGTTGATGGAGATCCAGCAGCACGACGGCGTGGTGGTGGAAGCAGCGGGATCTCGGCAGGGCTTCGCCAAGCTCTAACAAGAGGGAGAGGTGTTACGGGGGAAAGAGGGAGGCGCCAGGGGCTTGGTGTAACGCCCCGGATATAACTTTCCCAATTTGTACTCCAACTCTTGTCGTTTCTGGCGTTAAGTTATATTTATTTCCTCGGGTTCGGGTTTTGTCTCCGTGTGTTGTTGTCGTTGTCTTGCATCTCATATCATGTCATCATGTGCATTGCATTTGCATATGTGTTCGTCTCATGCATTCGAGCATTTTCCCCGTTGTCCGTTTTGCATTCCGGCGCTTCGTTCTTCTCCGGTGGTCATTTCTACCTTTCTTTCGTGTGTGGGGGTTAAACGTTTCCAGATTGGACCGAGACTTGCCAAGCGGCCTTGGTTTACTACCGGTAGACCGCCTGTCAAGTTTCGTGTCATTTGGACTTCGTTTGATACTCCAACAGTTAACCGAGGGACCGAAAAGGCCTCGTGTGTGTTGCAGCCCAACACCCCTCCAATTTGGCCCAAAACCCACCTAACTCTGCTCCATCATCTAGAGCGTTCGATCACGATCGCGTGGCCGAAAACCGCACCTCATTTGGACTCTCCTAGCTCCCTCTATGCCTATAAATAGACCCCCCCCATTCCAAATCCTGGGTCTCCTCCCCCGAAACCCTAGCCCCTCTCCTCCTCTGACCGCCGGACAAAAATCTGGACGGCCGGACATTGTCCACTCCGCCGCCAGCCATCCACGAACCGCCACATGGCGCCGCGTGCCCACATCGCCGCCGCACCCCGCGCGGGCCCGCTCGGCCCGTCCCCGGCCCCCCGGGCCCAACCGCCGCCACCCGCCTCCTCGCGCCCGGCCGGGGCTCCCCGCCGCCCGGCCGAAGCTCCTCGCCGCCCGGCCGCTCCCCGCCGCTGCTCGCCGCACGGCCGCCGCCGCCTCTCCGCCCGACGCTCTGCAGCGCGGCCCCGCCGCCCGACGCGTCGCCGGCCGCCGCCCCGTCGCGCTGCCCGCGCCGCCCGGCCTCGCCTCTCCCTCGTCTTGCCGGCGACGAGCCGGCCTCGCCGGAGCTACAGTACCCCGCCGGGTTCCTCGGGAGGCGCACCCGATCTGGATCCGGTTCGCAGCTACAGTAACCCTAGATCCCGCGAGGTGTTTTTATTTCTAAGTCCTAGAATTCTTGATCCAAGTTGCCATGTTCGAGACTCTGTAACTTTGCATCCGTAGCTCCGATTCATTTATATAGCATATCAAAATGTTCAACTCAGAGAGTACATCATTTCATTCCATTGCATCATTTTCATTTGAGCTCATCTTGATGCCCGAAATGCTGTTAGAAGAGGGCTTCATGAGTTAATTGTCAGATCTGCTAGTTCATCTTAGACTTTTGTCATTTTTGCCATGATTGTTGTGTGCATGATATGCCTGTGAGTCGTTCATATGTTTTGTTAAGCATCTTGTTATATTTCCAGAGGTGCAACCCATGCATTTTTAGGATGTGTGTGGTGACTTGTGCAAGCTTGCAAAGTGAGGCAGCCGGTAAATCTGTTTTCAGGGACTTAGTAGTTTTCACAAAGTCTGGGATTGTTTAGTTCATGATGCCATATGTTCATGCTTTTTCCTAGTGATCCGTGCCTCTTTTGAGGATGACCAGTAAAGGAGTTTTGTAATATTGTTATGCTCAATCCATCCATGTCTTTTTTTTGCAATTATGGAGCACCCTAGCTTGAGTCAATCGAGCTCTACTTTTGCTTCGTTGTGAATCTGGGC
Organism: Triticum urartu; assembly: GCF_003073215.2. NCBI lineage: Eukaryota > Viridiplantae > Streptophyta > Magnoliopsida > Poales > Poaceae > Triticum > Triticum urartu. The sequence goes on from NC_053026.1 coordinate 356,760,490, forward strand.
AGATCGTCAACTTGTTTGCGATTTTGCCGATATTATTGTAGTTGATCCGTGCATGCTATGCCATTGTTCTTGCCATGTCTAGATTGTATTTTGTGCCTTCTTTATGGCTGTATGATTGTGTTGCCATGACTTGCACCGTAGTGAGTGCATCGAGCTCGTAAACATGCCTTCGTGAGTTATGTTTCAGCATGTCCCAGTTTTCACTAAGTCTGAAAACTGATTATGTTTTTGCTATGTTCGTGTGCTTGTTAGTATATTTTGTGATCCCTTTTGGCTCAAGGTCACTAAGGGACTTTTGTTAAGCTTGTTGATTCGCTCCATGCCATGTCTTTCCTTGTCATGTTCAGGTCCTGTAGCATGTTGTTTTGTTGCTCCGAAGAGGGCTATATGATCTGAAATTCCAGACAAGTGTTAATTTCACTAAGTCTGAGATCTGTTTTACCATTTGCGTTTTTGCCATGCTTGTTTGAACCTCCTAATGGATGAATTGGCTGTGGCTCAGTGCTAGACTTTTGTTAAGCATCTTGTGTGCATCCCTGACATGTATTTTTTTGTCATGTTTGGGTGCTGTAGCATGTTCATTTCATTGCATTTAGATGCCTACTTGCTGTAAATCACAGACCGGTGTCATATTTGAATCGCTTGCCATTTCCAAACCGTAACTCCGATTCCGGCGTTCTTTATATAGTTTTCAAGCGATTTCATCTCATCTTTCCAGTGGCACCCTTGGAATTCCAAGTTGAGGCCAGGTTCATGCATTTCCTGTCATATCTTGCATTTTGCATCCCGCATAGCGTATCATCTTTGCATCGTGTTGCTTGGTCTTGCACGTGGTTGATTGTATCCTTGTTGCTTGTTTGTCTTGTTTGGGTAGAGCCGGGAGACGAGTTCGCTAACGAGGAGCCCGTTGAGTTTGCTCTTGAGGATCCTGTCAACTCTCACAACTGTGCAGGCAAGATGATCATACCCTCGAAATCACTACTATCTTTGCTATGCTAGTTTGCTCGCTCTTTGCTATGCCAATGCTACGATGTCTACCATTTGCTTGTCAGCCTCCCAAATTACCATGTCAAACCTCTAACCCACCATTGTCCTAGCAAACCGTTGATTGGCTATGTTACCGCTTTGCTCAGCCCCTCTTATAGCGTTGCTAGTTGCAGGTGAAGATTGGAGGCCGTTCCTTGTTGGAACATTTATTTACTTGTTGGGATATCATTATATTGCTATGTTGTCTTAATGCATCTATATACTTGGTAAAGGGTGGAAGGCTCGGCCTCTCGCCTAGTGTTTTGTTCCACTCTTGCCGCCCTAGTTTCCGTCATATCGGTGTTATGTTCCCGGATTTTGCGTTCCTTACGCGGTTGGGTTATAATGGGAACCCCTTGATATTTCGCCTTGATTAAAGCTTTTCCAGCAATACCCAACCTTGGTTTTACCATTTGTCACCTAGCCCTTTTCTTTCCCTTGGGTTCTGCAGACTCAAGGGTCATCTTATTTTAACCCCCCCGGGCCAGTGCTCCTCTGAGTGTTGGTCCACCTGTCAGCTACCGGTGGCCACCAGGGGCAACTCTAGGCTGGCCTACCCGTACCTAGGACAATCTGAGTGTGCCCTGAGAAAGAGATATGTGCAGCTCCTATCGGGATTTGTCAGCACATTCGGGCGGTGTTGCTGGTCTTGTTTTAACCTGTCGAAGTGTCTTGAATTACCGAGATACCGAGTCTGATCGGACCGTCTTGGGAGGAGGTCTATTCCTTCGTTGACCGTGAGAGCTTGTCATGGGCTAAGTTGGGACTCCCCTGCAGGGATTGAACTTTCGAAAGCCGTGCCCGCGGTTATATGGGCAGATGGGAATTTGTTAATGTCCGGTTGTAGATAACTTGAACCTTAATTAATTAAAATGAATCAACTGAGTGTGTTACCGTGATGGCCTCTTCTCGGCGGAGTCCGGGAAGTGGACACGGTGTTGGAGTAATGTTTGCGCAGGTCTCTCTAGTTTCTCGCTCGTGCTTTGCCTCCTCTTCTCGCTCTCTTTTGCGAATAAGTTAGCCACCATACTTGCTAGTCGCTTGCTGCAGCTCCACTCATATTTACCTTGCCTTACCTATAAGCTCAAATAGTCTTGATCGCGAGGGTGCGAGATTGCTGAGTCCCTGTGGCTCACAGATTACTATTACACCAGATGCAGGGCCTGATGATTCCGCTCCAGGTGACGCGTATGAGCTCAAGTGGGAGTTCGACGAAGACTCTCAACGATACTATGTTTCCTTTCCCGATGATCAGTAGTGGTGCCCAGTTGGGGGTGATTGGGACCGTGTCGCATGTTGGGTTCTCTTTTATTTTGGCGCCGTAGTCGGGCCATGAGTGTTTGGATGATGTAATGTTATTTATGTACTTGATTGACGTGGCGAGTGTAAGCCAACTATGTTCTCCCCTTTATTATTCATATTACATGGGATGTTGTGAAGATTGCCTAACTTGCGACATATGCCTTCAATGCGATTATGTCTCTAAGTCGTGCCTCGACACGTGGGAGCTATAGTCGCATCGAGGGTGGTGTGACAAGTTGGTAATCAGAGCCTTCCCCGACCTTAGGAGCCACATTGCTTGATCGTTTTTAGCGGCCGAGTTGTGTCTAGAAAAATGTTTTGAGTCATTTAGGAATTATATATCGGAGAGATTAGGAATTATTTTTACTTCCCAGTCTCCTCATCGCTCTGGTAAGGCATCCGGACGTAGAGTTTTGACTCTTCTCTTCTCAAATTTCACTAAAAAAAATTGGATCACGCGGGTATCTTGGAATCGTTCCGATGGCTTTATGATGAGAACATTGTCTTGGTGCCTCCTGTCAAGGGTTTAGTGGAAGTGTCCCGGGGAGTTGAGCTCTGAGGTGTTGTCATCATAATTTTATCGTTGCAATTCTGGAATACCTGAGTCTAGTACGCCGACATCGAAAATCTCTTTTATGCAGTTCGTTGGTGAGATAACCTCGACGCCACCCAGTACTGGGGCGGGAGTTCGGGAGTATCGCCATAACTTGTATAACGGATGCTTTTCGAAGGTTGAGGTAGATGGTTTCCAAAGTTTTTCTTGGTCATGTGTTGCAGGATGGATACAGCTGGATGTAGGATTTGCTAGTTTGGGTGAGATATTATGCTTCCCCTGTATCCCCAACACCTGATTGCATAACCGGAAAGGTTCGGGAGTTTCATAGGTGGGAATTCTAGTAGCTCTAGTTCTTCTTCCACAGATATTGGTTTGAGATTGGGATTTCTTACCGATTATTCGTTCTTGATCCGTACCTTGTTGATTTATTTCTCTACCTTAATTCTACGTGGCTTCTCAAATTATGGATATGTGACCATTTGAAGAGGAATGCATTCTTTCATTTTGTTCGGATGTGAAGACTATATGTTGCAATTTTCATTCCGTTGGATTCAGCTTCAATATTTATCTGTCAATGTGCTAATGGTGGTCAACCTCTTCAGGATGGCTCCTCCAACGCGCACGACTCCGAATCATGATCCGCCACCACCTCCACCTCCTCCAGAGGCATGGCAAGCTGTGATGGCCACAACCAATGCAAACACACAGCTGATCATGCAAATTCTTCAAGAGCGCAATCAAGGCAGTCAAGGGAATCAAGGCAGCAATCAGAGTCACTTTGCTACACTCAACCAGTTCCTTGCTAACGGGCCAAAGGCTTTCAGCAATTGTGTTGAGGCAACCGATGATGATGATTGGCTTGTGGATCTGGGTAAGCATTTCGAGTGCAGTAACGTCAGGCCTGAGGACTTTGTTAAGTTCGCTTCCTTCCAACTCAAAGATCAAGCTGCAGAGTGGTTCCAGCAGTACAAGGACTCCAGAGGTGGACGTGTTATCACTTGGGATGATTTTCGTCGAGATTTCCGAGCTCATCATATTCCCCAGAGCGTGGTTGAAAGCAAGCGTGAGGAATTCCGCAATCTGAAGCAAGGCCCTTTGTCTGTCTATGACTACAACAAGTTGTTCCAGAAGCTCGCCCGCTTTGCCAAGCAGGACGTCCCTGATGAGAAGAGCATGATTTATCAGTTCAGGGGTGGTCTCAGAGAAGATATTCAGCTCGCTCTTGTTCTTTTCGAGCCCTTGAGATACGATGAGTTCTACAACATGGCACTGAAGTAAGAGGCTGCTCAGTTGAGGTGTGATGCTTCCAAGAAGCGAGTCAGAGATGTTACTCCTTCTTCCTCTACTCAAGTGGCCAAGCAGCAGAAGTTTTGGCTTCCTCCTCCTCCGTTCCGTCAGCCGTATCAGCAGAAGAGCAAAGGTGGCAGTGGTTCTTCCCACCCACCCAACCCTGGCTTTCAGAACAAGACTTCGTCTCAAGCTCCAAGATCGAGTGCTCCGTATCACCGTCCGCTTTCAGAGGTCACGTGCAACAAGTGCCAACAGAAGGGTCACTATGCCAACAAGTGTCTCAACCAGAGGCGTCTTCCTCCTCCTCCTTCTGTCAGATCGGCAAGTACAGCTGTGGTCAAGCATAACCCCAAGCATGCCAAGGTTAATTTGATGAATGCAGCTCAGGCAGAGGACTCGTCAGATGTGATCATGGGTAACCTTCCTGTTAATGATATTCCTGCAAAAGTTCTTTTTGACACTGGTGCATCGCATTGCTTCATCTCGAGACCATTTACAAATAGGCATGATTTGGTTTCGCAAGTTTTGCCTAGTCCTTTAGCAGTTGTTTTTCCCGGTAAGCGCATGCAGGCTAACTCCATCGTTCCGGATGTTTCTATCACTTTGGGTGACTACAAGTTCTTGGCTTCTCCAACGGTTCTTGGTGACTCGGATATTGATCTTATTCTCGGAATGGACTGGCTTTCTAAGCACAAGGCTCAGCTTCATTATGCAGCCAGGCAGATTCAATTGACTCATTCGTCTGAGGATGTAATTGTCTTTGCCGCTCGTGATGATACTATTCGTCTGTTTTCTCTCAATGAGAAGGGTGAATTGGATGCTATCTCTCAAATTCCAGTCGTTTGCGAATATCAAGACGTCTTTCCAGAAGAGCTCCCAGGAATGCCTCCGCACCGGCCAGTTGAATTCGTTATTGATCTTGAGCCTGGCACGGAACCTGTGTGCAAACGTCCTTACAAGCTCAGACCTGAAGAGTTGAAGGAGCTGAAGAAGCAACTCGATGAGCAAGAAAGAATGGGTCTCATCCGGCCTAGTTCTTCTCCATGGGGTTGTGGTGTTCTTTTTGTGAAGAAGGATGGAACGGACCGACTTTGTGTTGATTACCGTCCAGTGAACAAGAAGACCATCAAGAACAAATACCCACTTCCCAACATCATTGAGCTGTTCGAACAACTCAAAGGTGCCAAAGTATTCTCCAAGCTTGATCTCCGTATGGGTTATCACCAGATTCGCATTCGTGAAGAAGATATTCCCAAGACAGCATTCAGAACAAGCTTTGGTTCATATGAATACACTGTCATGTCTTTTGGCCTCGCCAACGCTCCTCCGACGTTCTCTCGCATGATGAACTTCATCTTCAATGCCTACACCAATGACTTCGTTTTGGTCTATCTCGACGACATTCTGGTTTTCTCCAAGAACAAGGAAGATCATGCCAAGCACTTGCGTTTGGTTCTTGATAAGCTCAGGGAACATCAGTTCTACGCCAAGTTCTCCAAGTGTGAATTTTGGCTCGATGAGGTTCTTTATCTTGGTCATATCATCTCTGCCAAGGGCATTGCTGTGAATCCTGAGAAGGTGTCTGCAATTGTGAATTGGGAACCTCCTCAGAACGTGAAGCAACTCCGCAGTTTTCTCGGTCTCGCAAGCTATTGCCGAAGATTCGTTGAAAACTTTTCCAAGATCGCGAAGCCTCTCTCAAATCTTCTTCAGAAGCACGTCAAGTACGTTTGGTCTCCGGAGTGTGATATTGCTTTCAACACTTTGAAAGAAAAGTTGATCACTGCTCCAGTTCTGACTTTGCCTGATGAATCCAAGCCGTACGAGGTCTTTTGTGATGCCTCTCTCCAAGGTCTTGGCGCAGTATTGATGTAAGAGAAGAAAGTTGTTGCTTATACATCTCACCAGTTGAAGCCTAATGAGAAGAACTACCCCACTCATGATCTCGAGTTGGCGGCAGTTGTGCATGCTCTTTTGACTTGGAGACATCTTCTATTGGGAAGAAAAGTGGACATTTTCACTGATCACAAGAGTCTCAAGTACATCTTCACTCAGCCTAATCTCAACCTCAGGCAAACTCGTTGGGTCGAAATGATTCAAGAGTATAATCCGAGTATTGAGTATACTCCAGGCAAGGCCAATGTGATTGCTGACGCTTTGAGCAGGAAGGCTTACTGCAACAGTCTTATTCTTAAGCCTTATCAACCCGAGCTTTGTGAAGCTTTCCGCAAACTTAATCTGCAAGTTGTTCCTCAAGGTTTCCTCGCCAACCTTCAAGTCTCTCCTACCTTGGAAGACTAGATTCGCCAAGCCCAGCTTCTTGATGCTATGGTGAAAAAGGTGAAGATTGGGATTGCCAAGAGTCAGTCCAAGTACAAGTGCTACCGCCTTGATGACAAGGACACTCTCTTCTTCGAGGATCGTATTGTTGTGCCCAAAGGTGACCTCCGTAAAGTGATCATGAATGAGGCTCACAATTCTCTCCTCCCCATCCACCCTGGGAGCACGAAGATGTACCAGGACCTTAAGCAAGCTTATTGGTGGACTCGAATGAAGCGCGAGATCGCTCAATTCGTGAATGAATGTGATGTCTGCAGAAGAGTGAAGGCAGAACACCAAAGGCCAGCTGGTCTCCTCCAACCTCTTGCCATTCCAGAATGGAAGTTTGACCACATTGAAATGGACTTCGTGACTGGGTTTCCAAAGTCCAAGCGTGGCAATGATGCTATATTCGTTGTCATCGACAAACTCACCAAAGTGGCTCACTTTCTGCCTATCAAAGAGTCGATCATTGCAGCTCAATTGGCGGAACTCTATACCTCTCGTATTGTCTCTCTGCACGGTATTCCTCAAGTGATCTCCTCCGACCGTGGCAGCATCTTTACCTCGAAGTTTTGGGATTCTTTTCAGAAGGCCATGGGCACCAACATCCGCTTCAGCACTGCTTCCCATCCTCAAACAAGCGGTCAAGTCGAGCGTGTCAACCAGATTCTTGAAGATATGCTGAGGGCTTGTGTGATCTCCTTCGGCATGAAGTGGGAGGATTGTCTTCCTTATGCTGAATTCTCCTACAACAACAGTTTTCAAGCAAGTTTGGGCAAGGCCCCTTTTGAAATTCTGTATGGCAGGAAGTGCCGTACCCCTCTCAACTGGTCTGAAACCGGTGAACGTCAGCTCTTGGGTAATGACTTAATCACAGAAGCAGAAGAAATGTGCAAAGTCATTCGTGATAACCTCAAAGCAGCCCAATCCCGTCATAAGAGCTACTATGATAGTAAGCACCGTGATTTGGCTTTTGAGATCGGAGATCATGTTTACCTCCGCGTCTCTCCTATGAAAGGTACTCGTCGCTTCGGTATCAAAGGGAAGCTTGCCCCTAGATATGTGGGACCTTTCAAGATTGTCAGCAAGAGAGGCGACCTCGCCTATCAACTCGAGCTTCCTTCAAACTTTGCAAATGTTCATGACGTGTTCCATGTCTCTCAGCTTCGAAAGTGCTTCAAGACTCCTGACCGCACCGTCAACTTCGAGGACATTGAGCTCCAATAAGATCTCTTTTGTCATGAGCACCCAGTTGCTATTCTTGAAGAGACTGAACGCAAGACTCGCAACAAGTCAATCAAATTTCTCAAAGTCAAGTGGTCACACCATTCCGACCGTGAAGCTACCTGGGAACGCGAGGATCACCTCTGTTCTGAGTACCCGGCGTTCTTTCAGTCCTAGATCTCGGGACGAGATCCTTTCGTAGTGGTGGAGTGTTGTAACGCCCCGGATATAACTTTCCCAATTTGTACTCCAAATCTTGCCGTTTCCGGCGTTAAGTTATATTTATTTCCTCGGGTTCGGGTTTTGTCTCCGTGTGTTGTTGTCGTTGTCTTGCATCTCATATCATGTCATCATGTGCATTGCATTTGCATACGTGTTCGTCTCATGCATTCGAGCATTTTCCCCGTTGTCCGTTTTGCATTCCGGCGCTTCGTCCTTCTCCGGTGGTCATTTCTAGCTTTCTTTCGTGTGTGGGGGTTAAACGTTTCCGGATTGGACCGAGACTTGCCAAGCGGCCTTGGTTTACTACCGGTAGACCGCCTGTCAAGTTTCGTGTCATTTGGACTTCGTTTGATACTCCAACGGTTAACCGAGGGACCGAAAAGGCCTCGTGTGTGTTGCAGCCCAACACCCCTCCAATTTGGCCCAAAACCCACCTAACTCTGATCCATCATCTAAAGCGTTCGATCACGATCGCGTGGCCGAAAACCGCACCTCATTTGGACTCTCCTAGCTCCCTCTATGCCTATAAATAGACCCCCCCCCATTCCAAATCCCGGGTCTCCTCCCCCGAAACCCTAGCCCCTCTCCTCCTCTGACCGCCGGACAAAAATCCGGACGGCCGGACATTGTCCGCTCCACCGCCAGCCATCCACGGACCGCCACATGGCGCCGCGTGCCCACATCGCCGCCGCACCCCGCGCGGGCCCGCTCGGCCCGTCCCCGGCCCCCCGGGCCCAGCCGCCGCCACCCGCCTCCTCGCGCCCGGCCGGAGCTCCCCGCTGCCCGGCCGAAGCTCCTCGCCGCCCGGCCGCTCCCCGCCGCTGCTCGCCGCCCGGCCGCCGCCGCCTCTCCGCCCGACGCTCCGCAGCGCGGCCCCGCCGCCCGACGCGTCGTCGGCCGCCGCCCTGTCGCGCTGCCCGCGCCGCCCGGCCTCGCTTCTCCCTCGTCTTGCCGGCGACGAGCCTGCCTCGCCGGAGCTACAATACCCCGCCGGGTTCCTCGGGAGGCGCGCCCGATCTGGATCCGGTTCGCAGCTACAGTAACCCTAGATCCAGAGGTGCAACCCATGCATTTTTAGGATGTGTGTGGTGACTTGTGCAAGCTTGCAAAGTGAGGCAGCCGGTAAATCTGTTTTCAGGGACTTAGTAGTTTTCACAAAGTCTGGGATTGTTTAGTTCATCATGCCATATGTTCATGCTTTTTCCTAGTGATCCGTGCCTCTTTTGAGGATGACCAGTAAAGGAGTTTTGTTAATATTGTTATGCTCAATCCATCCATGTCTTTTTTTTGCAATTATGGAGCACCCTAGCTTGAGTCAATCGAGCTCTACTTTTGCTTCGTTGTGAATCTGGGCAGATCGTCAACTTGTTTGCGATTTTGCCGATATTATTGTAGTTGATCCGTGCATGCTATGCCATTGTTATTGCCATGTCTAGATTGTATTTTGTGCCTTCTTTATGGTTGTATGCTTGTCTTGCCATGACTTGCACCTTAGTGAGTGCATCGAGCTCGTAAACATGCCTTTGTGAGTTATGTTTCAGCATGTCCCAGTTTTCACTAAGTCTGAAAACTGATTATGTGTTTGCTATGTTCGTGTGCTTGTTAGTATATTTTGTGATCCCTTTTGGCTCAAGGTCACTAAGGGACTTTTGTTAAGCTTGTTGAGTAGATTCATGCCATGTCTTTCCTTGTCATGTTCAGGTCCTGTAGCATGTTGTTTTGTTGCTCCGAAGAGGGCTATATGATCTGAAATTCCAGACAAGTGTTAATTTCACTAAGTCTGAGATCTGTTTTACCATTTGCGTTTTTGCCATGCTTGTTTGAACCTCCTAATGCATGAATTGGCCATGGCTCAGTGCTAGACTTTTGTTAAGCATCTTGTGTGCATCCCTGCCATGTATTTTGTTGTCATGTTTGGGTGCTGTAGCATGTTCATTTCATTGCATTTAGATGCCTACTTGCTGTAAATCACAGACCGGTGTCATATTTGAATCGCTTGCCATTTCCAAACCGTAACTCCGATTCCGGCGTTCTTTATATCGTTTTCAAGCGATTTCATCTCATCTTTCCAGTGGCACCCTTGTAATTCCAAGTTGAGGACAGGTTCATGCATTTCCTGTCATATCTTGCATTTTGCATCCCGCATCGCATCCCGCATAGCATATCATCTTTGCATCATGTTGCTTGGTCTTGCACGTGGTTGATTGTATCCTTGTTGCTTGTTTGTCTTGTTTGGGTAGAGCCAGGAGACGAGTTCGCTAACGAGGAGCCCGTTGAGTTTGCTCTTGAGGATCTAGTCAACTCTGACAACTGTGCAGGCAAGATGATCATACCCTCGAAATCACTACTATCTTTGCTATGCTAGTTTGCTCGCTCTTTGCTATGCCAATGCTACGATGTCTACCATTTGCTTGTCAGCCTCCCAAATTACCATGTCAAACCTCTAACCCACCATTGTCCTAGCAAACCGTTGATTGGCTATGTTACCGCTTTGCTCAGCCCCTCTTATAACGTTGCTAGTTGCAGGTGAAGATTGGAGGCCGTTCCTTGTTGGAACATTTATTTACTTGTTGGGATATCATTATATTGCTATGTTTTCTTAATGCATCTATATACTTGGTAAAGGGTGGAAGGCTCGGCCTCTCGCCTAGTGTTTTGTTCCACTCTTGCCGCCCTAGTTTCCGTCATATCGGTGTTATGTTCCCGGATTTTGCATTCCTTACGCGGTTGGGTTATAATGGGAACCCCTTGATATTTCGCCTTGATTAAAGCTTTTCCAGCAATACCCAACCTTGGTTTTACCATTTGTCACCTAGCCCTTTTCTTTCCCTTGGGTTCTGCAGACTCAAGGGTCATCTTATTTTAACCCCCCCGGGCCAGTGCTCCTCTGAGTGTTGGTCCACCTGTCAGCTACCGGTGGCCACCAGGGGCAACTCTGGGCTGGCCTACCCGTACCTACATCTGAGTGTGCCCTGAGAAGAGATATGTGCAGCTCCTATCGGGATTTGTCGGCACATTCGGGCGGTGTTGCTGGTCTTGTTTTAACCTGTCGAAGTGTCTTGAAACCGAGATACCGAGTCTGATCGGAACGTCTTGGGAGGAGGTCTATTCCTTCGTTGACCGTGAGAGCTTGTCATGGGCTAAGTTGGGACTCCCCTGCAGGGATTGAACTTTCGAAAGCCGTGCCCGCGGTTATGGGCAGATGGGAATTTGTTAATGTCCGGTTGTAGATAACTTGAACCTTAATTAATTAAAATGAATCAACTGAGTGTGTTACCGTGATGGCCTCTTCTCCGGCGGAGTCCGGGAAGTGGACACGGTGGAGTAATGTTTGCGCAGGTTGCTCTCTAGTTTCTCGCTCGTGCTTTGCCTCCTCTTCTCGCTCTCTTTTGCGAATAAGTTAGCCACCATACTTGCTAGTCGCTTGCTGCAGCTCCACATATTTACCTTGCCTTACCTATAAGCTAAATAGTCTTGATCGCGAGGGTGCGAGATTGCTGAGTCCCTGTGGCTCACAGATTACTATTACACCAGATGCAGGGCCTGATGATTCCGCTCCAGGTGACGCGTATGAGCTCAAGTGGGAGTTCGACGAAGACTCTCAGATACTATGTTTCCTTTCCCGATGATCAGTAGTGGTGCCCAGTTGGGGGTGATTGGGACCGTGGTCGCATGTTGGGTTCTCTTTTATTTTGGCGCCGTAGTCGGGCCATGAGTGTTTGGATGATGTAATGTTATTTATGTTCTTGATTGACGTGGCGAGTGTAAGCCAACTATGTTCTCCCCTTTATTATTCATATTACATGGGATGTTGTGAAGATTGCCTAACTTGCGACATATGCCTTCAATGCGATTATGTCTCTAAGTCGTGCCTCGACACGTGGGAGCTATAGTCGCATCGAGGGTGTGACAGTTGGGTGCGCAGCCCTCCCTCCCCCCTCTTTATATAGGGGTCCAGGGGGTGCCGGCCCCTCTAGATCCCATCTAGATGGGGGCGGCGGCCAAGGGGGGTGGCTTGCCCCCCAAGCCTAGTGGGGCGCCCCCCACCCCTAGGGTTTCCAACCCTAGGCGTAGGGGGATGCCCAAGGGGGGCGCACCAGCCCATCAGGGGCTGGTTCCCCTCCCAATTCAGCCCATGGGGCCCTCCAGGATAGGTGGCCCCACCGGGTGGACCCCCGGGACCCTTCCGGTGGTCCCGATACAATACCGGTGACCCCCGAAACTTTCCCGGTGGCCGAAACTAGACTTCCTACATACAATTCTTCACCTCCGGACCATTCCGGAACTCATCGTGACGTCCGGGATCTCATCCGGGACTCCGAACAACTTTTGGGTTACCGCATACTAATATCTCAACAACCCTAGCATCACCGAACCTTAAGTGTGTAGACCCTACGGGTTCAGGAGACACGCAGACATGACCGAGACGACTCTCCGGTGAATAACCAACAACGGGATCTGGATACCCATGTTGACTCCCACATGCTCCTAGATGATCTCATCGGATGAACCACGATGTCGAGGATTCAATCAATCCCGTATACAATTCCCTTTGTCAATCAGTACGTTACTCGCCCGAGACTCGATCGTCGGTATCCCAATACCTCATTCAATCTCGTTACCGGCAAGTCACTTTACTCGTACCGTAATGCATGATCCCATGATCAACCACTTGGTCACATTGAGCTCATTATGATGATGCATTACCGAGTGGGCCCAGAGATACCTCTCCATCATACGGAGTGACAAATCCCAGTCTCGATTCGTGCCAACCCAACAGACACTTTCGGAGATACCCGTAGTGCACCTTTATAGTCACCCAGTTATGTTGTGATGTTTGGCACACCCAAAGCACTCCTACGGTATCCAGGAGTTGCACAATCTCATGGTCTAAGGAAATGATACTTGACATTCAGAAAAGCTCTAGCAAACGAACTACACGATCTTGTGCTATGCTTAGGATTGGGTCTTGTCCATCACATCATTCTCCTAATGATGTGATCCCGTTATCAACGACATCTAATGTCCATAGGCAGGAAACCATGACTATCTTTTGATCAACGAGCTAGTCAACTAGAGGCTCACTAGGGACGTGTTGTGGTCTATGTATTCACACATGTATTACGATTTCCGGATAACACAATTATAGCATGAACAATACACAATTATCATGAACAAGGAAATATAATAATAACCATTTTATTATTGCCTCTAGGGTATATTTCCAACAGTCTCCCACTTGCACTAGAGTCAATAATCTAGTCACATTGTGATGAATCGAACACCCATAGAGTTCTGGTGTTGATCATGTTTTGCTCTAGGGAGAGGTTTAGTCAACGGATCTGCTACATTCAGGTCCGTATGTACTTTACAAATATCTATGTCTCCATTTTGAACACTTTCACGAATGGAGTTGAAGCGGCGCTTGATATGCCTGGTCTTCCTATGAAACCTGGGCTCCTTGGCAAGGGCAATAGCTCCAGTGTTGTCACAGAAGAGAGTCATCGGGCCCGACGCATTGGGAATGACTCCTAAGTCGGTAATGAACTCCTTCACCCAGATTGCTTCTTGTGCTGCCTCCGAGGCTGCCATGTACTCCACTTCACATGTAGATCCCGCTACAACGCTTTGCTTGCAACTGCACCAGCTTACTGCCCCACCATTCAAAATATACACGTATCCGGTTTGTGACTTAGAGTCATCCAGATCTATGTCGAAGCTAGCATCGACGTAACCCTTTACGACGAGCTCTTCGTCACCTCCATAAACGAGAAACATATCCTTAGTCCTCTTCAGGTACTTCAGGATATTCTTGACCGCTGTCCAGTGTTCCATGCCAGGATTACTTTGGTACCTTCCTACCAAACTTACAGCAAGGTTTACATCAGGTCTGGTACACAGCATGGCATACATAATCGACCCTATGGCCGAGGCATAGGGGACGACACTCATCTTTTCTCTATCTTCTGCCGTGGTCGGGCATTGAGCCGTGCTCAATTGCACACCTTGCAATACAGGCAAGAACCCCTTCTTGGACTGATCCATATTGAACTTCTTCAATATCTTGTCAAGGTACGTACTTTGTGAAAGACCAATGAGGCATCTCGATCTATCTCTATAGATTTTGATGCCTAATATATAAGCAGCTTCTCCAAGGTCCTTCATTGAAAAACACTTGTTCAAGTAGGCCTTTATGCTTTCCAAGAATTCTATATCATTTCCCATCAACAGTATGTCATCCACATATAATATGAGAAATGCTATGGAGCTCCCACTCACTTTCTTGTAAACACGGGCTTCTCCATAAGTCTATGTAAACCCAAATGCTTTGATCATCTCATCAAATCGAATGTTCCAACTCCAAGATGCTTGCACCAGCCCATAGATTGAGCGTTGGAGCTTGCACACCTTGTTAGCATTCTTAGGATCAACAAAACCTTCCGGTTGCATCATATATAATTCTTCCTTAAGAAAGCCGTTAAGGAATGCCGTTTTGACGTCCATTTGCCATATCTCATAATCATAGAATGCGGCAATTGCTAACATGATTCGGACGGACTTCAGCTTCACTACGGGTGAGAAAGTCTCATCGTAGTCAACCCCTTGAACTTGTCGATAACCCTTAGCAACGAGTCAAGCCTTGTAGAAGGTCACATTACCATCTGTGTCTGTCTTCTTTTTAAAGATCCATTTATTTTCTATGGCTCGCCGATCATCGGGAAAGTCAGTCAAAGTCCGTACTTCGTTTTCATACATGGATCCTATCTCGGATTTCATGGCTTCTAGCCATTTGTCGGAATCTGGGCCCGCCATCGCTTCCTCATAGTTCGAAGGTTCACCGTTGTCTAACAACATGATTTCCAAGACAGGGTTGCCGTACCATTCTGGTGTGGAACGTGTCCTTGTGGACCTACGAAGTTCAATAGAAACTTGATCTGAAGTTTCATGATCATCATCATTAACTTCCTCTCTAGTCGGTGCAGGCACCTCAGGAACATTTTCCTGAGTTGTGCCACTTTCCGGTTCAAGAGGTAATACTTCATCAAGTTCTACTTTCCTCCCACTTACTTCTTTCGAGAGAAACTCTTTCTCTAGAAAGGATCCATTCTTGGCAACAAAGATCTTGCCTTCGGATATGAGGTAGAAGGTATACCCAATAGTTTCTTTAGGGTATCCTATGAAGATGCATTTTTCCGACTTGGGTTCGAGCTTTTCAGGTTGAAGTTTCTTGACATAAGCATCGCATCCCCAAACTTTTAGAAACGATAGCTTAGGTTTCTTCCCAAACCATAATTCATACGATGTCGTCTCAACGGATTTCTACGGAGCCCTATTTAAAGTGAATGTGGCAGTCTCTAAAGCATAGCCCCAAAATGACAGTGGTAGATCGGTAAGAGACATCATAGATCGCACCATATCCAATAGAGTGCGATTACGACGTTCGGACACACCATTATGCTGAGGTGTTCCAGGCAGCGTGAGTTGTGAAACTATTCCACATTTCCTTAAGCGCGTGCCAAATTCGTGACTCAAGTATTCTCCCCCATGATCTGATCGCAAGAACTTGATTTTCCTGTCACGTTGATTCTCAACCTCACTCTGAAATTCCTTGAACTTTTCAAAGGTCTCAGACTTGTGTTTCATTAAGTAGACATGCCCATATCTACTCAAGTCATCAGTGAGGGTGAGAACATAACGATAGCCACCGCGAGCCTCAACACTCATTGGACCGCACACATCAGTATGTATGATTTCCAATAAGTTGGTTGCTCGCTCCATTGTTCCTGAGAACGGAGTCATGGTCATTTTACCCATGAGGCATGGTTCGCACGTGTCAAATGATTCGTAATCAAGAGACTCCAAAAGTCCATCTGCATGGAGCTTCTTCATGCGTTTGACACCTATGTGACCAAGGCGGAGTGCCACAAGTATGTGGGACTATCATTATCAACCTTACATCTTTTGCTATTCACACTATGAATATGTGTAACATTACACTCGAGATTCATTAAGAATAAACCATTCACCAGCGGGGCATGACGGTAAACATATCTCTCATATAAATAGAACAACCATTATTCTCGGATTTAAATGAGTAGCCATCTCGAATTAAACGAGATCCTGATACAATGTTTATGCTCAAAGCTGGCACTAAATAACAATTATTGAGGTTTAAAACTAATCCCGTAGGTAAATGTAGAGGTAGCGTGCCGACGGCGATCACATCGACCTTGGAACCATTCCCGACGCGCATCGTCACCTCGTCCTTCGCCAGTCTCCGCTTATTCCGCAGCTCCTGCTTTGAGTTACAAATGTGAGCAACCGCACCGGTATCAAATACTCAAGAGGTACTACGAGTACTAGTAAGGTACACATCAATTACATGTATATCACATATACCTTTAGTGTTGCCGGCCTTCTTGTCCGCTAAGTATTTGGGGCAGTTCCGCTTCCAGTGACCACTTCCCTTGCAATAAAAACACTCAGTCTCGGGCTTGGGTCCATTCTTTGGCTTCTTCCCGGCAGCTTGCTTACCGGTCGCGGCAACCCCCTTGTCGTCCTTCTTGAAGTTCTTCTTACCCTTGCCTTTCTTAAACTTAGTGGTTTTATTCACCATCAACACTTGATGTTCTTTTTTGATCTCCACCTCCGCTGATTTCAGCATTGAATATACCTCAGGAATGGTCTTTTCCATCCCCTGCATATTGAAGTTCATCACAAAGCTCTTGTAGCTCGGTGGAAGCGACTGAAGGATTCTGTCAATGACCGCGTCATCCGGGAGATTAACTCCCAGCTGAGTCAAGCGGTTGTGCAACCCAGACATTTTGAGTATGTGCTCACTGACAGAACTATTTTCCTCCATCTTACAACTGAAGAACTTGTCGGAGACTTCATATCTCTCGACCCGGGCATGAGCTTGGAAAACCATTTTTAGCTCTTCGAACATCTCATATGCTCCGTGTTGCTCAAAACGCTTTTGGAGCCCAAGTTCTAAGCTGTAAAGCATGCCGCACTGAATGAGGGAGTAATCATCAGCACGCTGCTGCCAAGCGTTCATAACGTCTTGCTTCTCTGGGATGGGTGCGTCACCTAGCGGTGCTTCTAGGACATAATCTTTCTTGGCAGCTATGAGGATGATCCTCAGGTTCCAGACCCAGTCCGTATAATTGCTGCCATCATCTTTCAGCTTGGTTTTCTCTAGGAACGCGTTGAAGTTGAGGGCAACATTAGCGTGGGCCATTTGATCTACAAGACATATTGTAAAGATTTTAGACTAAGTTCATGATAATTAAGTTCATCTAATCAAATTATTCAATGAACTCCCACTCAGATAGACATCCCTCTAGTCATCTAAGTGAAACATGATCCGAGTCAACTAGGCCGTGTCTGATCATCACGTGAGATGGACTAGTCAACATCGGTGAACATCTTCATGTTGATCGTATCTTCTATACGACTCATGCTCAACCTTTCGGTCTTCTGTGTTCCGAGGCCATGTCTGTACATGCTAGGCTCGTCAAGTCAACCTAAGTGTATTGCGTGTGTAAATCTGGCTTACACCCGTTGTATTCGAACGTTAGAATCTATCACACCCGATCATCACGTGGTGCTTCGAAACAACGAACCTCACAGTTAGGGGGAACACTTTCTTGAAATTATTGCGAGGGATCATCTTATTTAAGCTACCGTCATTCTAAGCAAATAAGATGTAAAACATGATAAACATCACATGCAATCAAATAGTGACATGATATGGCAAATATCATTTTGCTCCTTATGATCTCCATCTTCGGGGCGCCATGATCATCGTCGTCACCGGCATGACACCATGATCTCCATCATCGTGTCTTCATGAAGTTGTCTCGTCATCTATTACTTCTACTACTATGGCTAATGGTTTAGCAATAAAGTAAAGTAATTACATGACGTTATATGTTGACACGCAGGTCATAAATAAATTAAGACAACTCCTATGGCTCCTGCCGGTTGTCATACTCATCGACATGCAAGTCGTGATTCCTATTACAAGAACATGATCAATCTCATACATCACATATATCATTCATCACATCCTTTTGGCCATATCACATCACACGGCACATGCTGCAAAAACAAGTTAGACGTCCTCTAATTGTTGTTGCAAATTTTTACGTGGCTGATATAGGTTTCTTAGCAAGAACGTTTCTTACCTACGCCAAAACCACAACGTGATATGCCAATTTCTATTTACCCTTCATAAGGACCCTTTTCATCAAATCCGATCTGACTAAAGTGGGAGAGACAGACACCCGCTAGCCACCTTATGCAACTAGTGCATGTCAGTCGGTGGAACCAGTCTCACGTAAGCGTACGTGTAAGGTCGGTCCGGGCCGCTTCATCCCACGATGCCGCCGAATCAAGATAAGACTAGTAACGGTAAGTAAATTGACAAAATCAACGCCCACAACAACTTGTGTTCTACTCGTGCATAGAAACTATGCATAGACCTAGCTCTGATACCACTGTTGGAGAACGTAGCAGAATTTAAAATTTTCTACGCATCACCAAGATCAACCTATGGAGTCTTCTAGCAACGAGAGGAAAGGAGTGCATCTACATACCCTTGTAGATCGCGAGCGGAAGCGTTCAAGAGAACGGGGTTGATAGAGTCGTACTCGTCGTGATCCAAATCACCGATGACCGAGCGCCGAACGGACGGCACCTCCGCGTTCAACACACGTACGGTTGGGAAGACGTCTCCTCCTTCTTGATCCAACAAGGGGGAGGAGAGGTTGACGGAGATCCAGCAGCACGACGGCGTGGTGGTGGAAGCAGCGGGATCTCGGCAGGGCTTCGCCAAGCTCTAACGAGAGGGAGAGGTGTTACGGGGGAAAGAGGCAGGCGCCAGGGGCTTGGGTGCGCAACCCTCCCTCCCCCCTCTTTATATAGGGGTCCAGGGGCGCCGGCCCCTCTAGATCCCATCTAGATG
The DNA here is from genome assembly GCF_003073215.2 of Triticum urartu. Classification (NCBI taxonomy): domain Eukaryota; kingdom Viridiplantae; phylum Streptophyta; class Magnoliopsida; order Poales; family Poaceae; genus Triticum; species Triticum urartu. Next base: position 356,779,401 of record NC_053026.1, read on the forward strand.
GGGGGGCGGCGGCCAAGGGGGGTGGCTTGCCCCCCAAGCCAAGTGGGGCGCCCCCCACCCCTAGGGTTTCCAACCCTAGGCGCAGGGGGAGACCCAAGGGGGCGCACCAGCCAATCAGGGGCTGGTTCCCCTCCCACTTCAGCCCATGGGGCCCTCCGGGATAGGTGGCCCCACTCGGTGGACCCCCGGGACCCTTCCGGTGGTCCCGGTACAATACCGGTGAACCCCGAAACTTTCTCGGTGGCCGAAACTGGACTTCCTATATACAATTCTTCACCTCCGAACCATTCCGGAACTCCTCGTGACGTTCGGGATCTCATCCGGGACTCCGAACAACTTTCGGGTTACCGCATACTAATATCTCAACAACCCTAGCATCACCGAACCTTAAGTGTGTAGACCCTACGGGTTCGGGAGACACGCAGACATGACCGAGACGACTCTCCGGTCAATAACCAATAGTGGGATCTGGATACCCATGTTGGCTCCCACATGCTCCTCGATGATCTCATCGGATGATCCACGATGTCTAGGATTCAATCAATCCCGTATACAATTCCCTTTGTCAATCGGTACGTTACTCGCCCGAGACTCGATCGTCGGTATCCCAATACCTCGTTCAATCTCGTTACCGGCAAGTCACTTTACTCGTACCGTAATGCATGATCCCGTGATCAAACACTTGGTCACATTGAGCTCATTATGATGATGCATTACCGAGTGGGCCCAGAGATACCTCTCCGTCATACAGAGTGACAAATCCCAGTATCGATTCGTGCCAACCCAACAGACACTTTCAGAGATACCTATAATGTACCTTTATAGTCACCCAGTTATGTTGTGACGTTTGGCACACCCAAGGCACTCCTACGGTGTCCGGGAGTTGCACAATCTCATGGTCTAAGGAAATGATACTTGACATTCAGAAAAGCTACAGCAAACGAACTACACGATCTTTGAGCTATGCTTAGGATTGGGTCTTGTCCATCACATCATTATCCTAATGATGTGATCCCGTTATCAATGACATCCAATGTCCATAGTCAGGAAACCATGACTATCTTTTGATCAACGAGCCAGTCAACTAGAGGCTCACTAGGGACGTGTTGTGGTCTATGTATTCACACATGTATTACGATTTCCGGATAACACAATTATAGCATGAACAATAGACAATTATCATGAACAAGGAAATATAATAATAACCATTTTATTATTGCCTCTAGGGCATATTTCCAACACAAAGTAGCGTAAGTATTTCGCTCAGTTTTTGAGAACCAAGGTATCAATCCAGTAGGAGGCTACGCGCGAGTCCCTCGTACCTAAACAAAACAAATAAATCCTCGCAACCAACGCAAATAGGGGTTGTCAATCCCTATAGGGCCACTTACGAGAGTGAGATCTGATAGATATGATAAGATAATATTTTTGGTATTTTTTATGATAAAGATGCAAAGTAAAATAAATGCAAAGTAAATAGAAAAGCAAATAACTAAGTAGTAGGAGATTGATATGATAAAGATAGACCCGGGGGCCATAGGTTTCACTAGTGGCTTCTCTCGAGAGCATATGTATTCTACGGTGGGTGAACAAATTACTATTGAGCAATTGATAGAATTCAGCATAGTTATGAGAATATCTAGGTATGATCATGTATATAGGCATCACGTCCGAGACAAGTAGACTGACTCCTGCCTGCATCTACTACTATTACTCCACTCATCGACCGCTATCCAGCATGCATCTAGAGATTAAGTAAAAACAGAGTAACGCCTTAAGCAAGATGACATGATGTAGAGGGATAGACTCATGCAATATGAATAAAACCCCATCTTGTTATCCTCGATGGCAACAATACAATACGTGCCTTGCTGCCCTTACTGTCATCGGGAAAGGACACCGCAAGATTGAACCCAAAGCTAAGCACTTCTCCCATTGCAAGAAAGATCAATCTAGTAGGCCAAACCAAACTGATAATTCGAAGAGACTTGCAAAGATAACCAATCATACATAAAAGAATTCAGATAAGATTCAAATATTATTCATAGATAGACTTGATCATAAACCCACAATTCATCGGTCTCAACAAACACACCGCAAAAAGAAGATTACATCGAATAGATCTCCACAAGAGAGGGGGAGAACATTGTATTGAGATCCAAAAAGAGAGAAGAAGCCACCTAGCTACTAACTATGGACCCGTAGGTCTGTAGTAAACTACTCACACTTCATTGGAGAGGCTATGGTGTTGATGTAGAAGCCCTACGTGATCGATGCCCCCTCCGGCGGAGCTCCGGAACAGGCCCCAAGATGGGATCTCGTGGATACAGAAAGTTGCGACGGTGGAATTAGGTTTTTGGCTCCGTATCTGATCGTTTGGGGGTACGTGGTATATAGGAGGAAGAAGTACGTCGGTGGAGCAATAGGGGGCCCACGAGGGTGGGGGCGTGCCTGGTAGGGTAGGGCGCGCCCCCTACCTCGTGGCCTCTTGTTACGTGCCTTGGCGTAGGGTCCAAGTCTCCTGAGTTGTATTCGATGAGAAAATCACGTTCCCGGAGGTTTCATTCCGTTTGGATTCCGTTTGATATTCCTTTTATTCGCTAAAACAGGCAAAAAAACAGCAATTCTGGGTTGGGTCTCCGGTTAATAGGTTAGTCCCAAATATAATATAAAAGTGGATAATAAAGCCCAATAATGTCCAAAATAGTAGATAATATAGCATGGAGCAATCAAAAATTATAGATACGTTGGAGACGTATCAGGCGGAAAGGAGCGTAAGTCCTGAAATGACCATGGTACCAAGATTTGGATGGATGGGGGGATACTGACAGTTTTTGGGTTGGTCCGGGGCGTGAGACGCGTACGTGGCAGCTGTCCAGACGCCCGCAAAGCCCCTTCTAGTCTGTGTCCAATTTGTGGGATTTCAAACATCGTTCATGGACCGACACGTTGAATGGAAAACCGTGTCCGAACATCTGGAGGTATGCATGCATTTTAAGAGTTTGTGTCGAATATGCCCTATGGGGTGTGTGAGTGCCACCATCTAGTGCTCCGAGTCTCTCAATCAAGCTTCAGTCAAGATTTAGTGCTCTTAGGCTAGCCATAGTGGGGGTAACTTAGATAGTAACTTAACACATTCCTAGATAATTTTGCTTATGTGGCACATATTTAATGAGGAAAGAAGTGCTTGTGGTAACATAATATGTTACTGTAACATAGCGCTTCCCGAAATAGAATGAGTCTATGAGCTAATAAATGAAGCCATCTATGACACTACTACTATGTTACTTTGCACTATGGAGGTAGTAACTTAGACTAGTGTCATATGCATGACACTAGTATAAGTTACTCCCCACTATGACCAGCCTTAGCAAATGATATTATTTTTGCTTACATGCATTAATATTTTGTTAATTAATTTTAAGGTCAAAATTGAGAACAAAATGTGAAGGGGCCAATAAACCAGGACAAAGGTAGTACAAAACTAAAACACACTAGTTAAATGCATGTGCGTTGCTACGGGAAAATGATTGTAAATAAATTAAAGGGCACCTAACGTTAGGTGCCTGAAAAATTCTTTGCTTCAATCAAATTTTTTTCCATCAAATATACAATGGTTAGGAGCACGCTGATACGTCTCCAATGTATCTATAATTTTAATTGCTCCGTGCTATATTATCTACTATTGTGGACATTATTGGGCTTTATTATCCACTTTGATATTATTTTTGGGACTAACCTATTAACTGGAGGCCCAGCCCAGAATTGTTGTTTTTTGCCTGTTTTAGGGTTTCGAAGAAAAGGAATATCAAACGGAGTCCAAACGGAATGAAACCTTTGGGAACGTGATTTTCTCACCGAATACAACTCAGGAGACTTGGACCCTACGTCAAGCCAATTAACAGGAGGCCACGAGGTAGGGGGTGCGCCTGCGCCCCCCAATCGCGCCCTCCACCCTCGTGGGCCCCCTGTTGCTCCACCGACGTGCTTCTTCCTCCTATATATATCCACGTACCCCCAAACGATCAGAAACGGAGCCAAAAACCTAATTCCACCGCCGCAACTTTCTGTATCCACGAGATCCCATCTTGGGGCCTGTTTCCAGAGCTCCGCCGGAGAGGGCATCGATCACGGAGGGCTTCTACATCATCATCCAAGCCCCTCCGATGAAGTGTGAGTAGTTTACTTCAAACCTACGGGTCCATAGTTAGTAGCTATATGGCTTCTTCTCTCTTTTTGGATCTCAATACAATGTTCTCCCCCTCTCTCGTGGAGATCTATTCGATGTAATCTTCTTTTTGCAGTGTGTTTGTTGAGACCGATGAATTGTGGGTTTATGATCCAGTCTATCTATGAATAAAGTTTGAATCTTCTCTGAATTCTTTTATGTATGATTGGTTATCTTTGCAAGTCTCTTCGAATTATCAGTTTGGTTTGGCCTACTAGATTGGTTTTTCTTGCCATGGGAGAAGTGCTTAGCTTTGGGTTCGATCTTGCGGTGTCCTTTCCCAGTGACAGAAGGGGCAGCAAGGCACGTATTGTATTGTTGCCATCGAGGATAACAAGATGGGGTTTTTATCATATTGCATGAAACTATCCCTCTACATCATGTCATCTTGCTTAAGGCGTTACTCTGTTTTTAACTTAATACTCTAAATGCATGTTGGATAGCGGTCGATGAGTGGAGTAATAGTAGTAGATGCAGGCAGGAGTCGGTCTACTTTTCTCGGACGTGATGCCTATATACATGATCATACCTAGATATTCTCATAACTATGCTCAATTCTATCAATTGCTCAACAGTAATTTGTTCACCCACCGTAGAATACTTATGCTCTTGAGAGAAGCCACTAGTGAAACCTATGGCCCCCGGGTCTCTTTCTCATCATATCAATCTCCATCACTTTATTATTGTTTTGCTTTTTTACTTTGCCTTTTACTTTTCACTTTGCATCTCTATACCAAAAATACCAAAAATATTATTTATCATCTCTATCAGATCTCACTTTCGTAAGTGACCGTGAAGGGATTGACAACCCCTTAGCGTGTTGGTTGCGTTGAGCTATTGTTTTTGGGTAGGTAGGAGGGACTCGCGCATAGCCTCCTACTGTATTGATACCTTGGTTCTCAAAAACTAAGGGAAATACTTATGCTACTTTGCTGCATCATCCTATCCTCTTCGGGGAAATCCAACGCAGTGCTCAAGAGGTAGCAAGAAGAATTTTTGGCGTTCTTGCCGGGGAGTCTGCGCAAAAGTCAACATACCAAGTACCCATCACAATCCCTATCTCCAGCATTACATTATTTGTCATTTTCCTCTCGTTTTCCTCTCCCCCACTTCACCCTTGCCGTTTTATTCGCCCTCTCTCTCTATCCTCCCTCTCTTTCTTTATTTTCCTCTTTTTGCCTGTTTGCCTTTTGTTTGCTTGTGTGTTGGATTGCTTGTTTGTCGCGATGGAGCACTTCCCTAGAAAGAAAATAAAATTACCTTATGAATCTATTATGAGATCCACTTATGGATTGCCTACCAAAGATGGCAATACCTAGATCTATTGTTGCTTGTTATGCCTAGCTAGGGGCGTTAAACGATAGCGCTTGTTGGGAGGAAACCCAATTTTATTTTTATTCCTTGATTTTTGCTCCTATTTAGTAATAAATAAATTATTTAGCCTCTGTTTTGGTTGTGCTTTTTGTGTTTAATTAGTGTTTGTGCCAAGTAGAACCGTTGGGAAGACTTGGGGAAAGTCTTGTTGAACTTGCTGTAAAAAAACAGAAACTTTAGCACTCACGAGAACTGCTGTTATTTTTATTTGGAAAGTGCTATTTAGTTAATTCTCTATGAAGATGATTAATAGATAAATTCCTCACGTCCAGCAATTTATTTTAGAATTTTTGGGGTTCCAGATATTGCGCTATCTACAGATTACTACAGACTGTTCTGTTTTTGACAGATTCTGTTTTTCGTGTGTTGTTTGCTTATTTTGATGAATCTATGGCTAGTAAAATAGCTTATGAACCATAGAGAAGTTGGAATACAGTATTTATAACACCCATATAAATAAATAATGAGTTCATTACAGTACCTTGAAGTGGTCTTTTGTTTTCTTTCGCTAACGGAACTCACGAGGTTTTCTACTTTAAGTTTTGTGTTGTGAAGTTTTCAAGTTTTGGGTAAAGATTTGATGGATTATGGAACAAGGAGTGGCAAGAGCCTAAGCTTGGGAATGCCCATGGCAACCCCAAGATAATCTAAGGGCACCTAAAAGCCAAAGCTTGGGGATGCCCCGGAAGGCATCACCTCTTTTGTCTACTTCTATCGGTAACTTTACTTGGAGCTATATTTTTATTCACCACATGACATGTGTTTTGCTTGGAGTGTCTTTTATGATTTGAGTCTTTGCTTGTTAGTCTACCACAATCATCCTTGCTGTACACACCTTTTGAGAGAGCCATACATAATTTGGTATTTGATAGAATACTCTATGTGCCTCACATATATCTTTTGAGTTATATAATTTTGCTCTAGTGCTTCACTTATATCTTTTAGAGCACGGTGGTGGATTTGTTTTATAGAAACTATTGATCTCTCATGCTTCACTTAGATTATTTTGAGAGTCTTAATAGCATGGTAATTTTCTTAATAATAATATGCTTGGTATTCAAGATTTGTAAAACTTTCTTTTGAGTGCGTTGAATACTAAGAAAAAAATTGATGCTTGATAATTGTTTTGAGATATGAGGATGGTGATATTAGAGTCGTGCTAGTTGAGTAGTTGTGAATTTGAGAAATGCTTGTGTTAAAGTTTGTGATTCCCGTAGCATGCACGTATGGTGAACCGTTATGTGATGAAGTCAGAGCATGATTTATTTATTGATTGTCTTCCTTATGAGTGGCGGTCGGGGACGAGCGATGGTCTTTTCCTACCAATCTATCCCCCTAGGAGCATGCGCATAATACTTTGCTTTGATAACTTCTAGATTTTTGCAATAAGTATATGAGTTCTTTATGACTAATGTTGAGTCCATGGATTATACGCACTTTCCTCCCTTCCACCATTGCTAGCCTCTCTAATACCGCGTACTTTTCGCCGGTATCATACACCCACCAAATACCTTCCTCAAAACAGCCACCATACCTACCTATCATGGCATTTTCATAGCCATTCCGAGATATATTGCCATGCAACTTTCCACCGTTCCGTCCATTATGACACGCTCCATCATTGTCATATTGCTAGCATGATCTTGTAGTTCACATTGTATTTGTGGCAAAGCCACCGTTCATAACTCTTTCATACATGTCACTCTTGATTCATTGCATATCCCGGTACACCGTCAGAGGCATTCATATAGAGTCATATTTTGTTCTGAGTATTGAGTTGTAATTGTTGAGTTGTAAGAAAAATAAAAATTGTGATGATCATCATTTTTAGAGCATTGTCCCAAGTGAGGAAAGGATGATGGAGACTATGATTCCCCCAGAAGTCGGGATGAGACTCCGGACGAAAAATAAAAATAAAAAAAGAAAAAGAGGCCATAAAAAAGATAAGGCCCAAAAAAATGAGAGAAAAGAGAGAAGGGACAATGTTACTATCCTTTTACCACACTTGTGATTCAAAGTAGCACCATGATCTTCATGATAGAGAGTCTCTCATTCTGTCACTTTCATATACTAGTGGGAATTTTTCATTATAGAACTTGGCTTGTATATTCCAATGATGGGCTTCCCCAAAATGACCTGGGTCTTTGTGAGCAAGCGAGTTGGATGCACACCCACTTAGTTTCTTTTGTTGAGCTTTCATATACTTATAGCTCTAGTGCATCCGTTGCATGGCAATCCCTACTCACTCACATTGATATCTATTGATGGGCATCTCCATAGCTCGTTGTTGATACGCCTATTTGATGTGAGACTATCTTCCCCTCTTTTTGTCTTCTCCACAACCACCATTCTATTCCACATATAGTGCTATATCCATGGCTCACGCTCATGTATTGCATGAAGATCGAAAAAGTTTTGAAATTGTCAAAAGTATGAAACAATTGCTTGGCTTGTCATCAGGGTTGTGCATGATTTAAATACTTTGTGTGGTGAAGATAGAGCATAGCCAGACTATATGATTTTGTAGGGATAGCTTTCTTTGGCCATGTTATTTTGAGAAGACATAATTGCTTTGTTAGTATGCTTGAAGTATTATTATTTTTATATCAACATGAACTTTTGTCTTGAATCTTTTGAATCTGAATATTCATACCACAATTAAGAAGATCTACATTGAAATTATGCCAAGTAGCACTCCGCATCAAAAATTCTGTTTTTATCATTTACCTACTCGAGGACGAGCAGGAATTAAGCTTGGGGATGCTTGATACGTCTCCAACGTATCTATAATTTTTGATTGCTCCATGCTATATTATCTACTGTTTTGGACATTATTGGGCTTTATTATCCACTTTTATATTATTTTTGGGACTAACCTATTAACCGGAGGCCCAGCCCAGAATTGCTGTTTTTTCCTGTTTTAGGGTTTCGAAGAAAAGGAATATCGAACGGAGTCCAAACGGAATGAAACCTTCGGGAACGTGATTTTCTCACCCAATACAACTCAGGAGACTTGGACCCTACGTCAAGCCAATTAACAGGAGGCCATGAGGTAGGGGGTGCGCCTGCCCCCCCCCCCCAGGTGCGCCCTCCACCCTCGTGGGCCCCCTGTTGCTCCACCGACATACTTCTTCCTCCTATATATATCCACGTACCCCCAAACGATCAAAAAGAGCCAAAAACCTAATTCCACCACCGCAACTTTCTGTATCCACGAGATCCCATCTTGGGGCCTGTTCCGGAGCTCCGCCGGAGGGGGCATCGATCACGGAGGGCTTCTACATCATCATCCAAGCCCCTCCGATGAAGTGTGAGTAGTTTACTTCAGACCTACGTTCCATAGTTAGTAGCTAGATGGCTTCTTCTCTCTTTTTGGATCTCAATACAATGTTCTCCCCCTCTCTCGTGGAGATCTATTCGATGTAATCTTCTTTTTGCGGTGTGTTTGTTGAGACCGATGAATTGTGGGTTTATGATCCAGTCTATCTATGAATAATATTTGAATCTTCTCTGAATTCTTTTATGTATGATTGGTTATCTTTGCAAGTCTCTTCGAATTATCAGTTTGGTTTGGCCTACTAGATTGGTTTTTCTTGCCATGGGAGAAGTGCTTAGCTTTGGGTTCGATCTTGCGGTGTCCTTTCCCAGTGACAGAAGGGGCAGCAAGGCACGTATTGTATTGTTGCCATCGAGGATAACAAGATGGGGTTTTTATCATATTGCATGAAACTATCCCTCTACATCATGTCATCTTGCTTAAGGCGTTACTCTTTTTAACTTAATACTCTAGATGCATGCTGGATAGCGGTCGATGAGTGGAGTAATAGTAGTAGATGCAGGCAGGAGTCGGTCTACTTGTCTCGGACGTGATGCCTATATACATGATCATACCTAGATATTCTCATAACTATGCTCAATTCTGTCAATTGCTCAACAGTAATTTGTTCACCCACCGTAGAATACTTATGCTCTTGAGAGAAGCCACTAATGAAACCTATGGCCCCCGGGTATCTTTCTCATCATATCAATCTCCATCACTTTATTATTGTTTTGCTTTTTTACTTTGCCTTTTACTTTTCACTTTGCATCTCTATACCAAAAATACCAAAAATATTATTTATCATCTCTATCAGATCTCACTTTCGTAAGTGACCGTGAAGGGATTGACAACCCCTTAGCGCGTTGGTTGCGTTGAGCTATTGTTTTTGGGTAGGTAGGAGGGACTCGCGCATAGCCTCCTACTGGATTGATACCTTGGTTCTCAAAAAACTGAGGGAAATACTTATGCTACTTTGCTGCATCATCCTATCCTCTTCGGGGAAATCCAACGCAGTGCTCAAGAGGTAGCAAGAAGAATTTTTGGCGTTCTTGCCGGGGAGTCTGCGCAAAAGTCAACATACCAAGTACCCATCACAATCCCTATCTCCAGCATTACATTATTTGTCATTTTCTTCTCGTTTTCCTCTCCCCCACTTCACCCTTGCCGTTTTATTCGCCCTCTCTCTCTATCCTCCCTCTCTTTCTTTATTTGCCTCTTTTTGCCTGTTTGCCTTTTGTTTGCTCGTGTGTTGGATTGCTTGTTTGTCGCGATGGCTCAAGATAATACTAAATTGTGTGACTTCACCAATACCAACAACAATGATTTCCTTAGCACTCCGATTTCTCCTCTTACCGATGCTGAATCTTGTAAATTAATACTGCTTTGCTGAATCTTGTCATGAAAGATCCGTTCTCTGGCCTTCCTAGTGAAGATGCTGCTACCCATCTTAATAGCTTCGTTGATTTGTGTGACATGCAAAAGAAGAAAGATGTCAATAATGATATTGTTAAATTGAAGCTATTTCCTTTTTCACTTAGAGATCGTGCTAAAGCTTGGTTTTCATCTTTGCCTAAAAATAGTATTGATTCATGGAACAAGTGCAAAGATGCTTTTATCTCTAAGTATTTTCCTTCCGCTAAGATCATCTCTCTTAGAAATGATATTATGAATCTTAAGCAACTTGATCATGAACATGTTGCACAAGCTTGGGAGAGAATGAAATTAATGATACGTAATTGCCCTACTCATGGTTTAAATTTGTGGATGATTATACAAAAAAATTATGCCGCATTGAATTTTGCTTCTAGAAATCTTTTATATTCGGCCGCGGGAGGCACTTTTATGGAAATCACTTTAGGAGAAGCTACTAAACTCCTAGATAAAATTATGGTTAATTATTCTGAATGGCATACTGAAAGATCTACTAATAAAAAGGTGCATGGATAGAAGAAATTAATGTTTTGAGTGGAAAGATGGATGAACTTATGAAATTATTTGCTAATAAGAGTGTTTCTTCTGATCCTAATGATGTGCCCTTGTCTACTTTGATTGAGAATAATAATGAATCTATGGATGTGAATTTTGTTGGTAGGAACAATTTTGGTAACAACGTGTGTAGAGGAAATTTCAACCCTAGGCCTTATCCTAGTAATCCCTCTAACAATTATGGTAATTCCTACAACAATTCTTATGGAAATTATAATAAGATGCCCTCTGATTTTGAATCTAATATTAAAGAATTTATTTCTTCGCAAAAGAATTTTAATGCTATGATTGAAGAAAAATTGCTTAAGATTGATGATTTGGCTAGGAACGTTGATAGAATTGCTCTTGATGTTGATTCTTTGAAACTTAGATCTATTCCACCTAAGCATGATATCAATGAGTCTCTCAAAGCCATGAGAATTTCCATTGACGAGTGCAAAGAAAGAACCGCTAGGATGCGTGCTAAGAAAGATGCCTTTACAAAAGCGTGTTCTTCTAGTTCCTATGAAAATAATGATCAAGATCTAAAAGTTATTGATGTGTCCCCTATTAAATCTTTGTTTTGCAATATGAATCTTGATAATGATGGGACTGAATATGATCCACCCTTACCTAGAAGGCGTTCCAAGAATTCTGAATCTTTTGATCTTGATGCTAAATTTGATAAAAGTGGGATTGAAGAAATTAAAACCCTAGATGTTGCTAAACCCACTATTATGGATTTCAAGGAATTTAACTATGAAAATTGCTCTTTGATTGATTGTATTTCCTTGTTGCAATCCGTGCTAAATTCTCCTCACGCTTATAGTCAAAATAAAGCGTTTACTAAACATATCGTTGATGCCTTGATGCACTCTTATGAAGAAAAACTTGAATTGGAAGTTTCTATCCCTAGAAAACTTTATGATGAGTCCAAACGGAATGAAACCTTCGGGAACGTGATTTTCTCACCGAATACAACTCAGGAGACTTGGACCCTACGTCAAGCCAATTAACAGGAAGCCATGAGGTAGGGGGTGCGCCTGCCCCCCCCCCCCCCCGGGGCCCCCCCCCCCCCCCCAGGTGCGCCCTCCACCCTCGTGGGCCCCCTTTGCTCCACCGACGTACTCCTTCCTCCTATATATACCTACGTACCCCCAAACGATCAAAGACGGAGCCAAAAACCTAATTCCACCGCCGCAACTTTCTATACCCATGAGATCCCATCTTGGAGCCTATTCCGGAGCTCTGCCGGAAGGGGAATCCACCACGGAGGGCTTCTACATCATCACCGTAGCCCCTCTGATGAAGTGTGAGTAGTTTACTTCAGACCTTCGGGTCCATAGTTAGTAGCTATATGGCTTCTTCTCTCTTTTTGGATCGCAATACAGTTGTTCTCCCCCTCTCTCGTGGAGATCTATTCGACGTAATCTTCTTTTTGCGGTGTGTTTGTTGTGACCGATGAATTGTGGGTTTATGATCCAGTCTATCTATGAATAATATTTGAATCTTATCTGAATTCTTTTATGTATGATTGGTTATCTTTGCAAGTCTCTTCGAATTATCAGTTTGGTTTGGCCTACTAGATTGGTTTTTCTTGCCATGGGAGAAGTGCTTAGCTTTGGGTTCGATCTTGCGGTGTCCTTTCCCAGTGACAGAAGGGGCAGCAAGGCACGTATTGTATTGTTGCCATCGAGGATAACAAGATGGGTTTTTTATCATATTGCATGAAACTATCCCTCTACATCATGTAATCTTGCTTAAGGCGTTACTCTGTTTTTAACTTAATACTCTAAATGCATGTTGGATAGCGGTCGATGAGTGGAGTAATAGTAGTAGATGCAGGCAGGAGTCGGTCTACTTGTCTCGGACGTGATGCCTATATACATGATCATACCACAATTAAGAAGATTTACATTGAAATTATGCCAAGTAGCACTCCGCATCAAAAATTCTGTTTTTATCATTTACCTACTCGAGGACGAGCAGGAATTAAGCTTGGGGATGCTTGATACGTCTCCAACGTATCTATAATTTTTGATTGCTCCATGCTATATTATCTACTGTTTTGGACATTATTGGGCTTTATTATCCACTTTTATATTATTTTTGGGACTAACCTATTAACCGGAGGCCCAGCCCAGAATTGCTGTTTTTTCCTGTTTTAGGGTTTCGAAGAAAAGGAATATCGAACGGAGTCCAAACGGAATGAAACCTTCGGGAACGTGATTTTCTCACCCAATACAACTCAGGAGACTTGGACCCTACGTCAAGCCAATTAACAGGAGGCCATGAGGTAGGGGGTGCGCCTGCCCCCCCCAGGTGCGCCCTCCACCCTCGTGGGCCCCCTGTTGCTCCACCGACATACTTCTTCCTCCTATATATATCCACGTACCCCCAAACGATCAAAAACGGAGCCAAAAACCTAATTCCACCACCGCAACTTTCTGTATCCACGAGATCCCATCTTGGGGCCTGTTCCGGAGCTCCGCCGGAGGGGCCATCGATCACGGAGGGCTTCTACATCATCATCCAAGCCCCTCCGATGAAGTGTGAGTAGTTTACTTCAGACATACGGGTCCATAGTTAGTAGCTAGATGGCTTCTTCTCTCTTTTTGGATCTCAATACAGTGTTCTCCCCCTCTCTCGTGGAGATCTATTCGACGTAATCTTCTTTTTGCGGTGTGTTTGTTGTGACCGATGAATTGTGGGTTTATGATCCAGTCTATCTATGAATAATATTTGAATCTTATCTGAATTCTTTTATGTATGATTGGTTATCTTTGCAAGTCTCTTCGAATTATCAGTTTGGTTTGGCCTACTAGATTGGTTTTTCTTGCCATGGGAGAAGTGCTTAGCTTTGGGTTCGATCTTGCGGTGTCCTTTCCCAGTGACAGAAGGGGCAGCAAGGCACGTATTGTATTGTTGCCATCGAGGATAACAAGATGGGTTTTTTATCATATTGCATGAAACTATCCCTCTACATCATGTAATCTTGCTTAAGGCGTTACTCTGTTTTTAACTTAATACTCTAGATGCATGCTGGATAGCGGTCGATGAGTGGAGTAATAGTAGTAGATGGAGGAAGGAGTCGGTCTACTTGTCTCGGACGTGATGCCTATATACGTGATCATACCTAGATATTCTCATAACTATGCTCAATTCTGTCAATTGCTCAACAGTAATTTGTTCACCCACCGTAGAATACTTATGCTCTTGAGAGAAGCCACTAATGAAACCTATGGCCCCCGGGTATCTTTCTCATCATATCAATCTCCATCACTTTATTATTGTTTTGCTTTTTTACTTTGCCTTTTACTTTTCACTTTGCATCTCTATACCAAAAATACCAAAAATATTATTTATCATCTCTATCAGATCTCACTTTCGTAAGTGACCGTGAAGGTATTGACAACCCCTAAGTGCATTGGTTGCGTTGAGCTATTGTTTTTGTGTAGGTACGAGGGACTCGCGCATAGCCTCCTACTGGATTCATACCTTGGTTCTCAAAAACTGAGGGAAATACTTACGCTACTTTGCTGCATCATCCTCTCCTCTTCAGGGAAATCCAACACAATGCTCAAGAGGTAGCACATGCCCCCACATGTTCATCTTCTTACTCCTCACCCGCGACGATTTCTCCTCCGCCGTGGCCTACCCAGGCCTAACCGCCTGCATCCAACCACTCCCGCCAGCTATCACCGGCTCGCCCTCGCCGTGGTCGGCACTCCTCATGTCGTCCACATCTTCGGCCTCGTGCAAAGCAGAAAGTTGCTCACGCAACAAAATAATTCATGCCCATGAGATTTAGCAAAACTGATAAATCAAAGATTAAGCGGATTATACTTGATTCAGACACATACTTCATCGCACATTTACCATACATCAATCATAGAATAGTCCCTTGTCATTTTCTTTACCAAATCAATTACATCCAATGTTCCTAGAAAAAACGAAAGTGATTGTACAGATCCAGTTATCCCTTCTAGGTCACTCTGTCTAATGCGTGTGCACGACATATTGTTCCTTCATTCAACATAAGTAGTGAATTTGATCTTGGTCTATCCTATTTCTTCGTTTGACTTGATGGGACGAAAAAATGGAAGTGATTGTACAAATCTAGTATACCTATGAGACTCATCCCCACTATCTATTTATCTTAACATGCACCCTGTCCACCTCAGCATAGTTGCCACATCACCAGTCCCATTTGCAATGGATCATTTCCTTTCCAACCCTAAAAAACATAACGACCAATCTTTCCCCCGTGGGAAAAATCTACCTCGCGAGGCGCAACCATCTCACCGCGATTCACTTCCTTCCCCACTTCATTTTCTCCAGCAGATTCGCTCCCAATCATGGATGATCATTCACTTCATTCCTTACAAGGATGTGCGCTAAAAAATATCATGGCTTATAGTACCAATTCAACAACTCCAAATGTTTTTATCATTCTTTTCTTAATTAATTTTTGGCTTACTCGTTTCTGGTTTTGATTTTTAAGCAATTACTTTTAGTTCAGTCCTCTCATGTTATATTATGCTTATCCTGCACCTATTATCTTTATTATGTACTTACTTGTTAATCTCATCATCATGCCCACTAAGAAAGCAAAATTTATCAGCATTAACCTATGTTTACTTCTCCATTTTCTGATTGTAGGAATATTGCTATCACTGTCATACAAAGAAATAAGATAGACCAAGATATCTCTCCAAATGTACTGACCCATTTCTATTTCTCAATTTTCTAATTTTTGGATGTACAACAAGTCAAGTGGTATTATAGCAATGCAGTTTACTATATTTGTTGGCTCATAATTCGATTGTTTCCTCTAACCTTTCTCTGCCTGACCTATTTCGTGCAGGTATGTGATATTCGGAGACAAGGGTGTCAAATTTAGTCTTTTTGGGGGGGGGGGGGCTCGTGAGATATAAATCTCCTTTTCATGTGCATTTATCTCTCGAAGTGGTGTGTTACACATTCAGATTCTACTATTTTACTATGGCCTTTATCATGAGACTTATAATTTTTATATGCCTTGATTTTGTGAAAACTGGCATTTATTTTGTTTTGCATGATTTAGACTACTCTTTTTGTATGAATTGATCGGGGAAATTACCAGGTAACTTCCTTTCATTATCCTCGGTTAACTATTGTGTTGTTCTATTCTAAGTCTCACTGTAGCCTACTTGGAAACAACTGCCCTCCTAAGTGGAAGTCTCAATGTAATTCTTAAATCCCCTAAATGAGATATAAATGTACGATGCAGTTTCACTTTCATGAGACTGAATTGAGAAGATGCCACAATTTGAATCTTGTGCTTTGAAATGTGTCACTCGGAGCAACTATCAGACAATACAATTTCCCAAAAGAATCATATCTTTCCAAGTCATTGTTAAATTTCCCGCTGCAATGCGTGGGGAATCCTTTAGTTTACCAGTTATTTCATGTCTCATGGCTTGTCCTCCACGTCTCGAGATTACTCTACCAAACAGTCAGCTTCACAATAACCCCAATGATCATCCTCAATGAGTTTACTATCTTCCTCGACAACACTTGGCACAGGCATTAGACACACCAATTTCTGTATAAATAGTACTTGTCTTTCATCATGTACATCTCAAAGAAGACTTAGAATTAGACATACATCGATTAAAAAATCGAGTCTTTACCGAAGAAGCATGTGCTCGAAATAATCGAGCACGGGCTTTTCTGGTCAAAACGTATCTTGTCTTTATCATGACTTATTTTTCTTGGTTAACAATACTTGTTGTTTTGCCGATATTTCGGGTTCATTAATTTTTTTTACCTAGATCTTCAATGGAAAGAATAACAATAAGTAGTCGCCTCGTAGTATTTAAGTAAAAATGGACAAAAGGGCAAAAGATAGCTGACTCGCATATATTCTTGAAACCATCATGTTCTTGAGATATAAATAAAATACACTCAAGGGCTTGCCGTAGAGGCAGACATGGAAAAATCCATTGGCTCACACTGTTGTCCTAATCCACGTACACCTCCAGTACACACAATTGTGAAACATCCATAGCCACAATTGCCACTCGTAACCTACTGTAACTCGAAAGATGTATAATGCTGCTACTCCTATTACATAATTGTACAAGCACCAATCATACCAGGTCCATTATTCACATCCAATGAACCCAAAGATTAGCATACCCAATAGTTAAATAATATACAAAATGGCATTTTATTGATTATAGTTTAACGAAAAAATTCACCATTGCTTTTATTTCAGAATTAGCCTGCGGTTGTGATAAAATGATAATTCAGTTGCTTTAGTACTATGCTAAATTTCTACAAGAAACATTTGAAATCGTCACGATAGAATTGCTTCTATTTTGGAACTAATCAAAAAAATAGGAAGAACACAGTATTCTTGCTATGATTTGCATCAAGAAACTTATAAAAATGGCAATACATGAGATCGGTTCTTACCACAAGAAGTGGATGCCTTTAGTTTTGACTCGTTGAGGTAAGGAAGCAGCATCACCTGCCAGCAGGGATTCGAGGACGGACGAGATCGGAGGAAGTTGTGCCATGCATGGAGGAGGGCTCATGCACTACTAGAAATCCCCATATTTCCGACGGTGAAATCTAATAGCCGATGGACCATCGGGTATTACCGTAATAGCCGACGGTAGTTATAATGGCCGATGGTTAGTGTCTACTCACGAGTATTACCACTAATACCCGACGATATACTAGAATGCCCGACAGTGAAAATCCACCCCTCGGATATCCAACTTAATGCCCGACGGTTCATCGTAAAGCCCGATAGTTTTTCCTACACCCACGGGGATTACATGTAATGCCCGACGGGTTTCCCTACACTCACGGGGATTACATGTAATGTCTGACGGTTAATTGTAATGCACGACGGTTTTTGGTACACCCTTGGGGATTACATATAATGCCCGACGGTTTTTGCCACACCCAAGGGGATTACATGTAATGCCCGACGGTGAAATTTAATAGCTGAAGGTGAAAACAAAACTCTCACCTATGAGAGGACATGGCCGACGGTAGATATGTGCATCTCGGTTATTTGAGAAAAATACCCGACGGTGTATAGCGATAACTGATGGGTGACTTTCCCTCTCGATGATATGTTTCAATGGACAACATATGTAGAATGACTGATGTTATATTCCAGATAATTCAGTATAAGAAGATTCCATGAACTAGCATCTAGCATTACTATTGTAAGAGAGTGCATTATGTTGTTTTTCACAATTAATATATAGGATCCTTAAAAAATTGGTACAGGATAATACAAATATGATGTTTAAAAAATTTGCACTTACAAAAGTACTAGTTTGATAATTTCTTAGTCATGTACTTCTATAACTTGGCTTGTACGTATATTTAGTTTTTCTAATAAATGCAACTTTGTCTAGAAGGACCCCAACCTTCACGTATATTAATTATTAAATGCAAATGTGTCATGAAGTATTAATTACATCTTGAATTATAACGAGGATGAGTGTTGTATTTTAAAATTAAGAAAGTGGAATGCTATGCATACGATCCTATACGTACATATGATCCTTTTTGCCCGAAGCAGTGCGACCATTCTTTTTCCTCCTAACCAAGAAAGTAAAAGGGAGGCATCACCCTTTCTACAAAGAGTCTGCCACATGGAGCCATAGAGGCCTTACCGTTTCAAAGTGTTGTCGTCCCCTGCATCGGTGAGGCTATGTTCGTACAATATGAACCCGTTCGTATTCTTCATCACCATTTTAGGTCCTTAGTAAACACGTACGGATGGTCATGAAGTACTAGTACTATTGTGACTTATAACAAGCCCGAGTTACAAAGAGTCTGCCACATGGAGCCACAGAGGCCTTACCGTTTCAAAGTGTTGTCGTCCCCTGCATCGGTGAGGCTATGTTCGTACAATATGAACCCGTTCGTATTCTTCATCACCATTTTAGGTCCTTAGTAAACACGTACGGATGGTCATGAAGTACTAGTACTATTGTGACTTATAACAAGCCCGAGTTACAAAGAGTCTGCCACATGGAGCCACAGAGGCCTTACCGTTTCAAAGTGTTGTCGTCCCCTGCATCGGTGAGGCTATGTTCGTACAATATGAACCCGTTCGTATTCTTCATCACCATTTTAGGTCCTTAGTAAACACGTACGGATGGTCATGAAGTACTAGTACTATTGTGACTTATAACAAGCCCGAGTTCTATATTTCAAAACTAAAAAAGAGTCATTATATACAACTGATTCTTTACGTACAATCCTTATCAGACACACCACAAACACAACAAATCGACCATTAAGTTGTGGTCACTCTTTCTTCCTCGGGAAGAAAAAGGGCGATCTCGCCAGCGTCTTTCCCAAGGAGAGTTCCTTCGCCGCCGTCCTTCGGTGGCTCCCCTCCGCCGACGACCTCGATTGTCCGTGCTAGGGGGGTCGCCGGATCCACGTGTGTGTGTGTGTGTGTGTGTGTGTGTGTGTGTGGATAGTTTTAGGCTAAAGTAGCTTCTTTTTAGGTTGCTCATCGTTTTGGCTTCGGTGGCGGCGATGGCGGCTGAATAAAGATTCTTCAGATCCTTCCCGGACAAGTCGATCGGCCCTATGGTTGGGGTGGTTTTGAAAACCATCCTGTTCAAGCAAGGATGGTGTGTCGGTGGCATCCTTGTGGTGGACATGTGCCCTCGGGCTCCACCATTGTGACGATGTCCGCCCCAACATCGGCGCGAAGCTTGGGAGGTAGTCCAGGAGAGGATGTAGATTGTGGACTGCATCGACGACATCTGGAAGACGGAACGTGTGCTGGGTCATGGTTGATGGATGCCAAGTGTGGTTTCCTCCTTCGGCGTCTTAGTCGTGCTGGGGTGCTAGATCTTGAGTTCGATAGCGTGTCCGGGGTGTTGCCTAGATCTTATTCATTCAGCAACAATGACTTCAGTTTTGGTGAGCCACCTTGGAGGTCCACAAATCTGCATATCAGCGATTAAGCCGCGTCGAGCTTGGGTGTGTTGGAAATATGCCCTAGAGGCAATAATAAAATGGTTATTATTATATTTCTTTGTTCATGATAATTGTCTATTGTTCATGCTATAATTGTGTTATCCGGAAATCGTAATACATGTGTGAATACATAGACCACAACACGTCCCTAGTGAGCCTCTAGTTGACTGGCTCGTTGATCAAAAGATAGTCATGGTTTCCTGACTATGGACATTGGATGTCATTGATAACGGGATCACATCATTAGGATAATGATGTGATGGACAAGACCCAATCCTAAGCATAGCTCAAAGATCGTGTAGTTCGTTTGCTGTAGCTTTTCTGAATGTCAAGTATCATTTCCTTAGACCATGAGATTGTGCAACTCCCGGACACCGTAGGAGTGCCTTGGGTGTGCCAAACGTCACAACATAACTGGGTGACTATAAAGGTACATTATAGGTATCTCTGAAAGTGTCTGTTGGGTTGGCACGAATCGAGACTGGGATTTGTCACTCTGTATGACGGAGAGGTATCTCTGGGCCCACTCGATAATGCATCATCATAATGAGCTCAATGTGATCAAGTGGTTGATCACGGGATCATGCATTACGGTACGAGTAAAGTGACTTGCCGGTAACGAGACTGAACAAGGTATTGGGATACCGACGATCGAGTCTCGGGCAAGGAACGTACCGATTGACAAAGGGAATTGTATACGGATTGATTGAATCCTCGACATCGTGGTTCATCCGATGAGATCATTGAGGAGCATGTGGGAGCCAACATGGGTATCCAGATCCCGCTGTTGGTTATTGACCGGAGAGTCGTCTCGGTCATGTCTGCATGTCTCCCGAACCCGTAGGGTCTACGCACTTAAGGTTCGGTGACGCTAGGGTTGTTAGGAAGACTTGTATGTGATTACCGAATGTTGTTCGGAGTCCCGGATGAGATCCCGGATGTCACGAGGAGTTCCGGAATGGTCCGGAGGTGAAGATTTATATTTAGGAAGTTGACATACGGTCACCGGAAAGGTTCGGGGGCATATCGGTATTGTACCGGGGTCACCGGAGGGGTTCCGGGGATCCACCGGGAGGGGCCACCTCTCTCGGAGGGCCTAATGGGCTATAGAGGAAAGGGAACCAGCCCTACATAGGCTGGCTGCATCCCCCCTTGGGCCCATGCGCCTAGGGTTTGGGGGGAAACCCTAAAGGGGGCGCCCCCCTTGCTTGGGGGCAAGCCCCCTCCCCTTGGCCGCCGCCCCCCTCTAGATCTCATCTAGAGGGGGCCGGCCCCCTTCCTCCTTTCCCTATAAATAGAGGGGCAAGGGGAGGGCTGCACACAACATCCAAGGCGCAGCCCCTCCCCTCCCCAACACCTCTCCTCCTCCGTAAGAGCTTGGTGAAGCCCTGCCGGAGTACTGCAGCTTCACCACCACCACGCCGTCGTGCTGCTGTTGGAGCCCTCTTCCTCAACCTCTCCATCCTCCTTGCTGGATCAAGGTGTGGGAGACGTCCTCGCTCCATACGTGTGTTGAATGCGGAGGTGCCGTCCATTCGGCGCTAGGATCTTCGGTGATTTGGATCACGACGAGTACGACTCCATCAACCTCGTTCTCTTGAACGCTTCCGCTCGTGATCTACAAGGGTATGTAGATGCACTCCTCTCTCCCTCGTTGCTAGATGACTCCATAGATTGATCTTGGTGATGCGTAGAAAATTTTAAAATTCTGCTATGTTCCCCAACAGTGGCATCATGAGCTAGGTCTATGCGTAGTTACTATGCACGAGTAGAACACAAAGCAGTTGTGGGCGTTGATATTGTCAATTTACTTGCCGTTACTAGTCTTATCTTGATTCGGCGGCATCGTGGGATGAAGCGGCCCGGACCGACCTTACACGTACGCTTATGTGAGACTGATTCCACCGATTGACATGCACTAGTTGCATAAGGTGGCTGACGGGTGTCTGTCTCTCCCACTTTAGTCGGATCAGATTCGATGAACAGGGTCCTTATGAAGGGTAAATAGAAATTGGCAATTCACGTTGTGGTTTTGGCGTAGGTAAGAAACGTTCTTGCTAGAATCCTATAGCAGCCACGTAAAAACTTGCAACAACAATTAGAGGACGTCTAACTTGTTTTTGCAGCAAGTGTTTTGTGATGTGATATGGCCAAAGGATGTGATGAATGATATATGTGATGTATGAGATGATCATGTTCTTGTAATAGGAATCACGACTTGCATGTCGATGAGTATGACAACCGGCAGGAGCCATAGGAGTTGTCTTTATTTATTTATGACCTGTGAGTCAACATAAACGTCATGTAATTACTTTACTTTATTGCTAAAGCGTTAGCCATAGTAGTAGAAGTAATAGATGACGAGACAACTTCAAGAAGACACGATGATGGAGATCATGATGGTGGAGATCATGGTGTCATGCCGGTGACAACGATGATCATGGAGCCCCGAAGATGGAGATCAAAAGGAGCAAATGATATTGGCCATATCATGTCACTATTTGATTACATGTGATGTTTATCATGTTTTGCATCTTATTTGCTTAGAACGACGGTAGCTTAAATAAGATGATCCCTCGAAATAATTTCAAGAAAGTGTTCCCCCTAACTGTGCACCGTTGCGAAGGTTCGTTGTTTCGAAGCACCACATGATGATCGGGTGTGATAGATTCTAACGTTCGAATACAACGGGTGTAAGCCAGATTTACACACACAATACACTTAGGTTGACTTGACGAGCCTAGCATGTACAGACATGGCCTCGGAACACAGAAGACCGAAAGGTCGAGCATGAGTCGTATAGAAGATACGATCAACATGAAGATGTTCACCGATGTTGACTAGCCCGTCTCACGTGATGATCGGACACGGCCTAGTTAACTCGGATCATGTTATACTTAGATGACTGGAGGGATGTCTATCTGAGTGGGAGTTCATTGAATAATTTGATTAAATGAACTTAATTATCATGAACTTAGTCTAAAATCTTTACAATATGTCTTGTAGATCAAATGGCCCACGTTGTCCTCAACTTCAACGTGTTCCTAGAGAAAACCGAGCTGAAAGACAATGGCAGCAACTATACGGACTGGGTCCGGAACCTGAGGATCATCCTCATAGCTGCCAAGAAAGATTATGTCCATAGAAGCACCGCTAGGTGATGCACCCGTCCCACAGAACCAAGACATTATGAACGCTTGGCAGTCATGTGCTGATGATTACTCCCTCGTTCAATGCGGCATGCTTTACAGCTTAGAACCGGGGCTCCAAAAGCGTTTTGAGAGACATAGAGCATACGAGATGTTCGAAGAGCTAAAAATGGTTTTTCCAGCTCATGCCCGGGTCGAGAGATATGAAGTCTCTGACAAGTTCTTCAGCTGTAAGATGGAGAAAAATAGTTCTGTCAGTGAGCACATACTCAAAATGTCTGGGTTGCATAACTGCTTGAGTCAGCTGGGAGTTAATCTCCCAGATGACGCGGTCATTGACAGAATCCTTCAGTCGCTTCCACCGAGCTACAAGAGCTTTGTGATGAACTTCAATATGCAGGGGATGGAAAAGACCATTCCTGAGGTATATTCAATGCTGAAATCAGCAGAGGTAGAAGTCAAAAAGGAACATCAAGTGTTGATGGTGAATAAAACCACTAAGTTCAAGAAAGGCAAGGGTAAGAAGAACTTCAAGAAGGACGGCAAGGGAGTTGCCGCGCCCGGTAAGCAAGCTGCCGGGAAGAAGCCAAAGAATGGGCTCAAGCCCGAGACTGAGTGTTTTTATTGCAAGGGAAGTGGTCACTGGAAGCGGAACTGCCCCAAATACTTAGCGGGCAAGAAGGCCGGCAACACGAAAGGTATATGTGATATACATGTAATTGATGTGTACCTTACCAGTACTCGTAGTAGCTCCTGGGTATTTGATACCGGTGCGGTTGCTCACATTTGTAACTCAAAGCAGGAGCTGCGGAATAAGCAGAGACTCGCGAAGGACGAGGTGACGATGCGCGTCGGGAATGGTTCCAAGGTCGATGTGATCGCCGTCGGCACGCTGCCTCTACATTTACCTACGGGATTAGTTTTAAACCTCAATAATTGTTATTTAGTGCCAGCTTTGAGCATGAACATTGTATCGGGATCTCGTTTAATTCGAGATGGCTACTCATTTAAATCCGAGAATAATGGTTGTTCTATTTATATGAGAGATATGTTTTATGGTCATGCTCCGATGGTGAATGGTTTATTCTTAATGAATCTCGAGCGTAATGCTACATATATTCATAGTGTGAATACCAAAAGATGTAAGGTTGATAATGATAGTCCCACATACTTGTGGCACTGCCGCCTTGGTCACATAGGTGTCAAACGCATGAAGAAGCTCCATGCAGGTGGACTTTTAGAGTCTTTTGATTACGAATCATTTGACACATGCGAACCATGCCTCATGGGTAAAATGACCAAGACTCCGTTCTCAGGAACAATGGAGCGAGCAACCAACTTATTGGAAATCATACATACTGATGTGTGCGGTCCAATGAGTGTTGAGGCTCGCGGTGGCTATCGTTATGTTCTCACCCTCACTGATGACTTGAGTAGATATGGGTATGTCTACTTAATGAAACACAAGTCTGAGACCTTTGAAAAGTTCAAGGAATTTCAGAGTGAGGTTGAGAATCAACGTGACAGGAAAATCAAGTTCTTGCGATCAGATCGTGGGGGAGAATACTTGAGTCACGAATTTGGCACACACTTAAGAAAATTTGGAATAGTTTCACAACTCACGCTGCCGGGAACACCTCAGCGTAATGGTGTGTCCGAACATCGTAATCGCACTCTATTGGATATGGTGCGATCTATGATGTCTCTTACTGATTTACCGTTGTCATTTTGGGGCTATGCTTTAGAGACTGCCGCATTCACTTTAAATAGGGCTCCGTCAAAATCCGTTGAGACGACACCGTATGAATTATGGTTTGGGAAGAAACCTAAGCTGTCGTTTCTAAAAGTTTGGGGATGCGATGCTTATGTCAAGAAACTTCAACCTGAAAAGCTCGAACCCAAGTCGGAAAAATGCGTCTTCATAGGATACCCTAAAGAAACTGTTGGGTATACCTTCTACCTCAAATCCGAAGGCAAGATCTTTGTTGCCAAAAATGGTTCCTTTCTAGAGAAAGAGTTTCTCTTGAAAGAAATAAGTGGGAGGAAAGTAGAACTTGATGAAGTATTACCTCTTGAACCGGTAAGTGGCGCAGCTCAAGAAAATGTTCCTAAGGTGCCTGCACCGACTAGAGAGGAAGTTAATGATGATGATCATGAAACTTCAGATCAAGTTACTACCGAACTTCGTAGGTCCACGAGGACACGTTCCGCACCAAAGTGGTACGGCAACCCTGTCTTGGAAATCATGTTGTTAGACAACGGTGAACCTTCGAACTATGAAGAAGCAATGGCGGGCCCGGATTCTGACAAATGGCTGGAGGCCATGAAATCCGAGATAGGATCCATGTATAAAAACGAAGTATGGACTTTGACTGACCTGCCCGATGATCAGCGAGCCATAGAAAATAAATGGATCTTTAAGAAGAAGACAGACGTGGATGGTAATGTGACCATCTCTAAAGCTCAGCTTGTCGCTAAGGGTTATCGACAAGTTCAAGGGGTTGACTACGATGATACTTTCTCACCCATAGCGAAGCTGAAGTCCGTCCGAATCATGTTAGCAATTGCCACATTCCATGATTATGAGATATGGCAAATGGACGTCAAAACGGCATTCCTTAATGGTTTCCTTAAGGAAGAATTGTATATGATGCAGCCAGAAGGTTTTGTCGATCCTAAGAATGCTGACAAGGTGTGCAAGCTCCAACGCTCGATTTATGGGCTGGTGCAAGCATCTCGGAGTTGGAACATTCGTTTTGATGAGATGATCAAAGCGTTTGGGTTTATGCAGACTTATGAAGAAGCCTGCATTTACAAGAAAGTGAGTGGGAGCTCTGTAGCATTTCTCATATTGTATGTGGATGACATACTGTTGATGGGAAATGATATAGAATTCTTGGAAAGCATAAAGGCCTACTTGAACAAGTGTTTTTCAATGAAGGACCTTAGAGAAGCTGCTTATATATTAGGCATCAAGATCTATAGAGATAGATCGAGACGCCTCATTGGTCTTTCACAGAGTACGTACCTTGACAAGATATTGAAGAAGTTCAAAATGGATCAGTCAAAGAAGGGGTTCTTGCCTATATTGCAAGGTATGAGATTGAGCACGGCTCAATGCCCGACCACGACAGAAGATAGAGAAAAGATGAGTGTCGTCCCCTATGCCTCGGCCATAGGGTCTATCATGTATGCTATGCTGTGTACTAGAACTGATGTAAACCTTGCCGTAAGTTTGGTAGGAAGGTACCAAAGTAATCCCAGCATGGAACACTGGACGGCGGTCAAGAATATCCTGAAGTACCTAAAAAGGACTAAGGAAATGTTTCTCGTTTATGGAGGTGATGAAGAGCTCGTCGTAAAGGGTTACATCGATGCTAGCTTCGACACAGATCTGGATGACTCTAAGTCACAAACCGGATACGTGTATATTTTGAATGGTGGGGCAGTAAGCTGGTGCAGTTGCAAGCAAAGCGTTGTGGCGGGATCTACATGTGAAGCGGAGTACATGGCAGCCTCGGAGGCAGCACAAGAAGCAGTCTGGGTGAAGGAGTTCATTACCGACCTAGGAGTCATACCCAATGTGTCGGGCCCGATGACTCTTCTGTGACAACACTGGAGCTATTGCCCTTGCCAAGGAGCCCAGGTTTCACAGGAAGACCAGGCATATCAAGCGTCACTTCAACTCCATTCGTGAAAGTGTTCAAAATGGAGACATAGAGATTTGTAAAGTACATACAGACCTGAATGTAGCAGATCCGTTGACTAAACCTCTCCCTAGAGCAAAACATGATCAACACCAGAACTGCATGGGTGTTCGATTCATCACAATGTAACTAGAATATTGACTCTAGCGCAAGTGGGAGACTGTTGGAAATATGCCCTAGAGGCAATAATAAAATGGTTATTATTATATTTCTTCGTTCATGATAATTGTCTATTGTTCATGCTATAATTGTGTTATCCGGAAATCGTAATACATGTGTGAATACATAGACCACAACACATCCCTAGTGAGCCTCTAGTTGACTAGCTCGTTAATCAAAAGATAGTCATGGTTTCCTGACTATGGACATTGGATGTCATTGATAACGAGATCACATCATTAGGAGAATGATGTGATGGACAAGACCCAATCCTAAGCATAGCTCAAAGATCGTGTAGTTCGTTTGCTGTAGCTTTTCTGAATGTCAAGTATAATTTCCTTAGACCATGAGATTGTGCAACTCCCGGACACCGTAGGAGTGCCTTGGGTGTGCCAAACGTCACAACGTAACTGGGTGACTATAATGGTACATTACAGGTATCTCCGAATGTGTCTGTTGGGTTGGCATGAATCGAGACTGGGATTTGTCACTCCGTATGACGGAGAGGTATCTCTGGGCCCACTCGGTAATGCATCATCATAATGAGCTCAATGTGATCAAGTGGTTGATCACGGGATCATGCATTACGGTACGAGTAAAGTGACTTGCCGGTAACGAGACTGAACAAGGTATTGGGATACCGACGATCGAGTCTCGGGCAAGTAACGTACCGATTGACAAAGGGAATTGTATACGGATTGATTGAATCCTCGACATCGTGGTTCATCCGATGAGATCATCGAGGAGCATGTGGGAGCCAACATGGGTATCCAGATCCCGCTGCTGGTTATTGACCGGAGAGTCATCTCGGTCCTGTCTGCATGTCTCCCGAACCCGTAGGGTCTACACACTTAAGGTTCGGTGACGCTAGGGTTGTTAGGAAGACTTGTATGTGATTACCGAATGTTGTTCGGAGTCCCGGATGAGATCCCGGATGTCACGAGGAGTTCCGAAATGGTCCAGAGGTGAAGATTTATATGTAGGAAGTTGACATACGGTCACCGGAAAGGTTCGGGGGCATATCGGTATTGTACCGGGGCCACCGGAGGGGTTCCGGGGATCCACCGGGAGGGTCCACCTCTCTCGGAGGGCCTAATGGGCTGTAGAGGAAAGGGAACCAGCCCTACATGGGCTGGCCGCATCCCCCCTTGGGCCCATGCGCCTAGGGTAGGGGGGGAAACCCTAAAGGGGGCGCCCCCTTGCTTGGGGGGCAAGCCCCCTCCCCTTGGCCGCCGCCCCCCTCTAAATCTCATCTAGAGGGGGCCGGCCCCCTTCCTCCTTCCCCTATAAATAGAGGGGCAAGGGGAGGGCTGCACACAACATCCAAGGCGCAGCCCCTCCCCTCCCCAACACCTCTCCTCCTCCGTAAGAGCTTGGCGAAGCCCTGCCGGAGTACTGCAGCTTCACCACCACCACGCCATCGTGCTGCTGTTGGAGCCCTCTTCCTCAACCTCTCCCTCCTCCTTGCTCGATCAAGGCGCGGGAGACGTCCTCGCTCCGTACGTGTGTTGAACACGGAGGTGCCGTCCGTTCGGCGCTAGGATATTCGGTGATTTGGATCACGACGAGTACGACTCCATCAACCCCGTTCTCTTGAACGCTTCCGCTCGCGATCTACAAGGGTATGTAGATGCGCTCCTCTCTCCCTCGTTGCTAGATGACTCCATATATTGATCTTGGTGATGCGTAAAAAATTTTAAAATTCTGCTACGTTCCCAACAGGGTGAGGAGGTGCTTTTCTTCAGTGGCTGTTGTGGTCGTGCTGGAGGCAGGTGGTGGAGAGTTGGTGTCTAGCTAGCTCAGAGATGTTCTGCTATCTTTTTGTTTTTTTCATGTCGATCCTTATGTGGCTTGTACTTTCATCTTTATGATATGAATGAGACACGTATTACCATGCAAAAGAAAAAAAATCCGGTGCGCGGCGGAACCAAATACAACACATCAATGGATCATCCAAGGCATTATGACCATTTTTCGCAACAAAAACCCGTATTATGATCATCCAAGAATCGTGTATGTGCCATGTCAAAAACAAAGGAACCGTGTATGTGCCAAACGAATTGTGAGAAATAGAATAAAAATAAAATTAAAAAATGGCCCAAAAATAGAAGTTAAAAGTTATTGTACTCTTATATGATTTCATCTACTATCTAGTACCCCTATAAAAGAAAGAGAAGGCAGATCCAACTTAAAATCTGGACCGTCTAATCACATCATCAACGGCCTAGATACGTTGTTAACGAAATAGTCTTCGTTAACGAAATGCTAATCCCCCGCTTCGTCTCACCCTGCACGTACTCTGTTCAAAACCACCGCCCCGCCGTTCAAAAAAAGAGCAAACAATGCACACCCCCACGTCCTCTCGCCTCGCCCGCACGACCTCGACCTCTCGCCCACTCCTCCTCTCCGTTCCTCCCGCAGCCGTTAGCCGCCGAAGACGTCCGCCACGCCCTTCGCCGCGGGAGCCGCCGCCGAGCCCGTTCGTCGCGCCTGAGCCACTGCCCTTCGCCGCGGGAGCCGCCGCCGAGCCCATCCATCGCACCCGAGCCACCGCCTGGCACGGGCCAGGGTGCTGGCAACGCGACGAATCGTCCACATCGGCCCCTCACCGATCTATGTTGGCTTTTGCATCGCCATGCCGTCATCTTCATTGACCTCTCACTGCGTACTGTTCTGGGTGGCTGGCAAACAAACCCACCTACTGCCATATTCGTCTCAAGATTGAACGCACCTCACCCATCCTTCATTTCACAAGTCAGCCCCCAATTTGTTGTGCCACCATCCCTGTCACTGGTACAGCAGATCCATTCGGTTTTTTTTCAAATTTGAGAGAAGATGGATAAGTAACAAATCTATGTCCAGATTATCTTCAGTTCATGCTATCTATCCATCAGTTTGTCATAATCATGTTTTGATTCCAGAGACCCATATCCCAATGTGTTTATGTATTTGTGGTTCAAGAGATGAACAAATGCGCTCCTGTCTGATCGATATTTGTGAATCTGCAAGCAAGGGTGAGCTCCAAGGTAGCGACGTCGTGGGCGGCGGTGGCGGGGCTGGGCAAAATTGATAAATTTGACCTATGGATAAAATCAAATCACAGAATGAACTACTCGTGAAACTATTTCACGCGGCTGATCTTTTTGTGTGACGCCCGACACGAAGGCGCCACACTACATTGTGCAACGCCTCATAGATAGGCGCTACACGCCTAGCCAGCGTCGCATCCGTGTGATCCGAAAATTACTAAGTCAGTGTGCAGCGCCTGAGAGCTAGGCGCCACACTATACATTGTAGCGCCTAGCTTCTAGGCGTTGCACTAGTGGTTGCTTCATTTTGTAGTGCAACCACTAGTGCAGCGTCTGAGAGCTAGGCGCCACACTATACAGTGCAGCGCCTAGCTCTTAGGCTCTGCACAATGACTTAGCAATTTTTAGACAGTCTGGAGTGCAACGCTGGCCAGGCGTGTAGCGCCTATCTGTGAGGCGTTGCACAATGTAGTGTGACGCCTTTGTGTCGGGCGTCACACAAAAAGGTCAGCCGCGTGAAATAGTTTCACACACAGTTTATTCTATGATTTTATTTCGTCCACGGGTCAAATTTGTCAAATTTGCCGCGGGGCTGGCCGCTGTTGGCACCAAGAATTCACCATCGGCCCTCAAATCCACCATACTACGCTGCTGCACAATCTCAACCAGGTGGGGAATTCTTCTTATGTGGCGCACACTAACACTTATCTAGGTGAAAACCCATTCTTGAAGAAGAATTTGCCAATTGACCCATCCGGCAGTCAGCTTATTAGGGACGGTGCCATTTTCAGACCATGAGATGGCTTTCTAGATAGCTACAGAGTCATGCTCATTTACTCTTTGCACATAAATTATCTGCTAGCCGTTGCTTATGTTAATTCATTGCTGGATCGTTTGTCAATAGGTTGATCAATGTAGCTATACCTGGAACCATTGATGAGAGAGCAATAAATAAGAAAAGAGTTCTTAACCCATGGAACAGGAATGAAAATCATACGCTGTGCCTCAATTCTGCACAGGCCATTGGATGTACTGTGTCAACATTGGCAGGCATGATTTAGTGGAAGGATGGGTATGTCTTCTACTCCCCACTTGTTATCTTTCTTGTAGCTTATGATGTAGCATGATTGGTATAGACTATTGCGCATCTCTAAACTATCTGTTTCGAAGTAACCTTGTGTCTCCCTTCAATTTTGTCATGTCCTGTATAGTGATATTTAAATTTTCTGTGATGAATTGGCAGGTATATTTTGGTATCGAATACTCTTGTCATTGCTAAATGTTGTGTATCCTTTGGGTTTCTTCACTGTATCCCAACAAATAAACTAGCATGAGTACTATATAAGCAACAGTTATTAAATACAGTTTTTTTGTTCGGCGGGCTAATTGAGTTGTAGGACCAAGTAGAATTTTACCAAGGGCACTTAATTGGAGATGGAAAGAACAGGTGCATTGGAAGTAGATTACACGATGGGTAAAGAACAATCCAGAGTTCGGACTTCATGTGCACCTTTGTTGTTGCTAGATGCTTACTTGTCATGGGAATGTTCATGATCCGCGAGCTAGGGCATTCGGTACTAACCAGTGACCAAGAAAAGGTAACAGATGGGAGCTCTTATAATCTCATTTGTAAATATGTTGAACTATTGATATTGTTTGGTCTGCAGAGTTGAAGGGGCAACACATTAGGAGCACGATAGCATTTGAGGACTAGCCACATGGTACCAACAAGCAGTTGGAGTTTAATGGCTGGCGGACTCTACTCAGTAAGTGGCATTTGTTTTTGTTTAATGAACCTTTGTAACAGAGAGTTATGTTTTTTTTAGAAACTAACGGAGGTGCAAGTATACGCCCATGTGTACTCACTAGAAGGCTAATGCTAAAGTCTGCATCCAAGCGATTATTGCATCTACATGTACACATGTATGTTTTTTTACAAAATTTTAGGTAGCATTCCCATATAATGTTAAATTACCTTCCTCACTTCAATTTGGCTTTGGTCAACAATTTAATCAAGCCAGGCCCATTTCCATCATTGTGTTTATCTAAGGCTGCTCTATCATGACTGAACATTATGGTGTGCTCGGCTATGAGAAACCTTGTTAGTACTATGTAAATGTAGCCCAGAAGACAAATGCATCACGATACAAGGACGAAGACCACACTTGATAGCCTACAGTTGTCATGCTTGTTTCTCTGTACATATGCCTTGTTTGCTTGTTTCTCTGTACATATGCGTTGTTTGCTTGCATATCTAAATTTGCCATCATTTCTTATGTGCAAAACTAGATAAACTGAACCATGTTAATTCGAAAATCATTAATAGTAAAACATATGAAAGTATGAACAATAGTTTATTTGTACTTCATGTATAATTTATTCAGGTCGCAGCGAACGAATGAGTAGACATGAAAGAATTTAGGCTAACCATCCGGAATAATTTTCCTTTATCTAAGCATTGCTGAACCATGTTCGGTAAAGCCTCCGTACATATGCATTTCAATTATAATACATATACATGCAAAGATTATTTCACCTTGGGGCACCTGCTGCTAGTTTATGCTTTTGTACATGCCATTCTTAATTAGTTTACTATATGCCCAAACTAGCCAATAGAGGTATGTTAGTTTACTTGTTCGGCTTTGTCACATGACTGCGAAATCACTGTTGATTGTGGGGTCGCAGATAGATATGCACTGTACATGGAAAATGTGTATGGAATATGTGTTCCTGCTGATTCATGTTTCCTCTGAAAATTTCATGTGAAGGATCAAAAGGTGAATAGGAATCATATTGTTGGATAGTCATACTGTTATGTAGCAGCTAGCAGCTAACCTGTCAATTAGAACAATTAAGTTTGATCCCTGTAGGTCACTTAAATTTCAGCTACATTATACTGACAACTAGTCTTGTCATTACTTCGGGAATGGGAAGCAAGACTGGAGGCAGTACGAGTCATGTAAATGATGATGAGGATGACTACTATGGCAATGGGGGATATGATAACTATGGCGAGGGTGATCTGTATGGTGATGAGCACTATGATCACTATGGCGATGGGGAATATGATGACTATGGAGATGAGGATGACTATGGCATGGCGATGGCGGTGGCGATGGCGATGGCCATGATGATTGGCTATAAAAGTCTAATGATCTTCAAGTCATGCCAAAATGTTGGTATGTTAGATATTTGAAACACTTTATTATCTTATGGACAAATTTGTCTTAGTGGACAATTTATCTTATGCAAAATGTGACCTATCTCAATTACTATTTTGTTCTACATTCGACATTTGATAATTATGGTTAATGCAATTTGGATGCAACTCAATACCTTGTGCTTGTGTATGAGATGCATTTGTTGGAATGCCAATGTTCTGAATTAATGCTATGGAGTGAAACACCCCTTGGTGAAAGAAATATATGAGGGGTGAGTAATGACCTATGGTGGAAAATATGTCTCGATTACACAGAATGCCAATGGGGACCTCAGACTCTTGGTGAATTTATAAATTGACTGTGTTTGCTCACCCTCGACTAATAGGTTTCCTGGCGGTGTTCGCTCACGCTCGACTAATAGGTTTCCTGAAAGGCTGTATACACTGTCGACCGTCTAATGAGCTGACGGTTTGGTTCTCCTCATGGTCATAACTAAATCCAGTGGGACAAATGTACCGTCGACTATTTTGAAAACCGACGGGAAGCAATAACCGTCGGAGAGTAAATGCCCGACGAGAAACCGTCGGCTATAAATGTCGTCGGGCTAAGATAAGCCAGCAGGTCACAATAACATGCCCGACGGCTCACCGTCAGCTTACTACCGTAGGTGATAATATTACCCGACTGTACCGTCGGCCATTACTGTAATGGCCGACGAAGCAAGGCCGACGGGAGATGGCCGACGGTGTACCATCGGTTTTAGTAATAGTTGACGGTGATAAAAAATATCCGACGGTGATTGGACCCTCGGTTATAATGAAATATCTAGTAGTGATGGCATGACCTGTCCACCTCGAGAATAACAGCAAGCAAGCACGCACAACTGTTACCCCTGCCCTCGACCAAACCTCATTTCCTACTGGAAGGAGCGGCTATGGTGGCTCGATGGCATGGCCGTGCTGCATGTCATCTAGCAGATCGGCGACGGCGCGACGCCAGTTCTCCCCAACCCTCACTTCTCTGTAACTCTTCCATGAATTGTGTTATCTGGGAGCAGCACACAACCTGTTGAAGATACTCGGGGACGGCGGCCAGCTCGCACACAACCTTCAATGACGCAGGTGCGGCACTGGGAGGAGGAGGGCGTTGGATTATGCAGGGACGACATCTGAGAAGGACTGCAAGGTCAGGAGGATCCGCGATCTGAGGCCTACCACGCTCGTTGCCTCTCAATGTCCACCTCTTTAAGGAGAACATGAGCAAGGGAGAAAATCGGTGGCTACATCCTAGGAAAGGAAAGAGAGCGGGAGAGATGAAGGGGATTGACGCCCATGCATATATTTCCTTTTCCGAGTTTGTTTTCCTTTTTCTTTTCTTCCCTTTTTACGTGTGTACCGAAGAATCTCTAATCAATCTCTGAAAAATCAAATCTAAATTAATCAACTATACCATAAGTTCCTCAATCACATTAATTAATATTTTGGGCAAGGTATGGAAACGATAATTAATGTAATTTTTGAGAAGTATGAAAATATTATTTAATGTGATTGAAGAACTTATGGTATAGTTGATTAATTTAGATTTGATTTTTCAGAGATTAATTATAAATTAATCATAATTGATTTTTTCACATAAATACATTACGAATAAATGGAAAGAGTATCAGACGCGATTCGGTTTTAGCATGGAAGGGGTGGTGGGAGATGAGACAAAAATAAACCAGATGAAAATAAACTGGGACTATTCAACCAACTCATGTATTAGAAGTAGAGAAAACGAGATGCACTGTCAGTATTACGCGACTGACTGACGTATAGCCGGCAGGTCCGCTCTGAATCCATGGATTCATTCACAGCCAGCTATCCGGGAGTCCGATGTTCTGGAACCTAAAGGACGAGCCCTTGCCCCCCTTGCCGGCCGCGATCTCCGGCCCGTCGCCATCGATCTCCTCGTCGTCGCCTTCGGACGACAGCATGAGCAGCGGCGGCGCCGGCGGCGGGGGCAGGGCGAGGGCGCCCTCGTCCCACGTGAGGAAGTGCAGCGTGATGGGGCGGAGCGCGTGGCGGTGCAGCGAAAGCTTCTGGCTCAGCGACACGGTGTCGTAGCACCTGACGTCGCCGGCGGTGGAGACCATCCACGGCAGCACCTTCTCCCCTCCCACCCTCGACACCACCAGCAGCCTGCCCGCCCGCCTCGCCGCCCGGTGCAGCTCGAGCAGCCCCGACCGCGTCGACGCCACGCCCGGCGTGCTCTCGTCCGCCACCGACGACACGTAGATGAACCCCTCCTCGGTCCGGCTGATGGCGAAGCCGAGCCTGGTGTCCCCCTGCCGCAGCGCGATCTCCACCGCCATCTCGCCGCCGGGGCCCGACGGCGCGTACCACAGCCGCACCGCGCGCACCACGCCGATGTCCACGCCGTGGTAGTCCTCGAACCCGTACAGGCTGACGTTGGACATGTTGGCCAGGTCGGACAGGGACCCCATGTTCACCGTGGACACCGCCGTCTCGCCGGAGATCTTGGTGAGCAGCGCCTCCGTCTGGACGCTGGCGAGCTCGACGGGGACGCCGGAGGCGCGGGACGAGGCGAGCCAGGCGTCGGCGCGGGCGAGGGTGTCGTCGAGCGTGTTGTAGCGGGTGTGGGTGCCGTCCGTGGCCTTGGGCAGCAGCAGCAGCGACAGGAACCGGCTCGACTCCGGCACCGGCAGCAGCTCCTTCATCTTCTTCTCCCACGGGAACGTCTCGTACGCCGACGCGATCTTCCAGTCCCGCAGCGCCGCCAGCATCTTGTCGTTCTTGGAACCTTCAGTTCACGTCATCAAATCTTTCCAAAGTTAATCTAATTTGCACCCCAATTTACTTTCATCTCATGTGAGAATGTTTCACTAAATGTAAACTCGATTCAAACAGTGCAAATCTGACAGAAGAATGTGAGGTGACAGATAGAACCAGCTGCCCAAATGGACCCAGAATGGAACAGTTCCGTGGTATTTCTTTAACAAACAATCAGTAGTTTACTGGAGCAGATGCAATGTTGGTATTTGGTTCTTTGGCCTTCACAAGTGATCTGTCAAACAACCATATGCTTGCAAGTGGCACTTTAATTTAAATTCTGAGCTGCAAACGTTGCAAC
This sequence comes from Triticum urartu, assembly GCF_003073215.2. Classification (NCBI taxonomy): domain Eukaryota; kingdom Viridiplantae; phylum Streptophyta; class Magnoliopsida; order Poales; family Poaceae; genus Triticum; species Triticum urartu. Next base: position 356,815,636 of record NC_053026.1, read on the forward strand.
AAGCATGAGAGATCGTGCCGACGTGTTGGAGATCTGCGAGGGTTCGTAAACAAAATCATGCTGACAGAAATATAATTGTGTTGGGCAAGGGAACCTTCGTCATGTCCCCTCGCCCTCACTGGTTTCGGAGAGGACAACAAGAACTCCAGTGGTCTCTTCAGCTGCAAATTTTTGCGACAGCTATAAACTACTTCCTCTGTTTCAAAATAGATAACTCAACTTTATATTAACTTTAGTACAAAGTTGAATCATCTATTTTGAAACGGAGGGAGTAGGAAGGATCTTGGTTTATGACACAACGTCTTGTGATTGCCATGGCCATTTCTTGGCTCCTCTTGTTTTGAAGTGGAGAAGGAGCTGCTTAATCATTGGTCACCATTTCAGCTAGTCACCGGAAATTACTATGATAAAAACTTGTAGCCACGTGGGAATGATGTCAGTACGTTTATATTCCTAAGCATGGAGGTGCTATGACGAAATCTCATAGTTAAACAAAAGAATTAGGCCAGAGAAACATACACAGAAATCAGGACAGCTCCGCAATCAGCCTATATTTCCAGGGCCAAGAAATTCCAATGAGAACAAAAAAAACATCAACTCTTCTTGCTAATTCTCAATCAGCTAAGGTTTGATGATGAATCGTTGAGATTCATGCAATCTTTAACATTTTTTAAATTTTAAGTACAAATGCTACATTTTCCTTGTACTAGATAAACAAATTAATATGAGACGGTCATTATTTTATATATCTTCATGAAAAAATGCAATGGTGTAAAGGAAAATGAGACAATACTTTTTTTGCACCACAATACTGATCCTGTTTTGGCACCGAAGCATTACAAAAGGATGAACTGTAGGTGGCTCTTCAAGTCCATCGCCAAATCTCAGGGCTCAACCCTGGACAGGCAGTGGAAACTACTCCCTCCGTTCTAAAATAGATGACCCAACTTTGTACTAGCTTTATATTAAAGTTAGTACAAAGTTGAGTTACCTATTTTGAAATGAAGGAAGTACCAAGTTGGGGTACATAGGGTAGAGAGAATTTTTTATGGAGTGGTGAAATGTATTGAGATCAGAAAAAACACTAACGGCGAAAGCACTCTGCTGGGGATGCTTTTGATTTTTATATATGTCCAAATTTGTAAAATTAACGGATTCCCGTAGAAAAAAAATACCTAAAAGCATGAATTGTTGGTCCATCAATGGAGAAAACATGATTCGTATAAAGGAGGAGCATTGAAATAGGAGTGTTGCTATGCAGGGCTGATTCCTAGACGATGCTATCGATCGAACCATGCATGGGTACGAGTAAGTGTTGCACAGCTGTTGGATCAATTGTCGTCTGGAAATCGGGCATGGAGTGTCGGGCACCGAGTAGTTCCGTTGATATAGCGTGAGATACTTGTATTCTTTTTCCTACTTTCTACTCCCTCCGTCGCAAAAGTTAGTACAACATTGAGTTACTTATTTTGAGATGGAGGGAGTATTTTGCATTAGTGAAATTCACTTTGAATTCATCCCACTTTCGAAACGAGGGAAAAAAAGATCGGTGCCTTCGGCCACGCTCCGCTTAAATTAGAGTTAACATAAGCCAAATGCACAAGGGAAGGGAGCTCAACGAGATTTGTTTCACCTTCAGCGTCGAGCTCGATGCTCTCGCGGCTGGACCGGTCGCCGACGTCGTCGCCTCGGGCGACACGCCTCCCCGACGACGTCCGCCCGCTGCCCGAGCCAGAACCCCTGGACGCGGACGGGCTGAGCTCCGGCTCCTCCCCGGCCGCCTGGGCCGGGGAGTCGCCGCGCTTGAAGGCCGACTTTAGCAGCTTCTGCATCTTGCCGCCGTTGTTCCTGCCGGTCGGCGCCGGCGAGAGGGCGGCGTCGCTGGGCATGGCTCCTCCCGCTGGTGGCGCGCGATGGAAGAGGAGGCAGCGCTACGTCTGGTACAGAGCTACCGACGCGATATGGGATCACGGGGTTGGTTCCATGCGCGCACGACTTAACATCCCTTCTTCTCGGTCCGATTGGCCGCGGCAGCAACTGGCCATTTTTGTATGCTGGGAGGAGGAGGCTCCGGCGCAGAAGCCAAAACCATAGCTCCGGACATGCCAGGGGAAAATCCAAATGAATTCTCCGGCAAGGCGTCATTGATTCACCAGGATTTTCTTATTTGATTTGCAGGGTTTGAGATCTGGTTATTTTTTGCCGTGGTCCACTATGCACTCAGTCTATTTATAAAGGAAAAATGCTCGCCCAACAACTAACCTCTTCGGGAAAGTTCATATGTCTGATCAGTTTTTCTGTTGTTAATAAAATGGCCGCATGCATTGTTCTGATGCAAAGGCAGGGGGGGGGGGGGGGTGGGGGGGGGTCTTTCCTCATTTTTCTGTTGTTGTTGTTGTTTATGTGGTGTATCAAACATACTTTCCTTTTGATTTCTGTGGTTTTGAATCTACGCAAATCAAGAGAGCATACTGCAAGTATCTTGCATTTTTCGAATTCATGCGAATCAAAGAGGTTGTGACATGTGGTTTTGGAGCGTCGAATATTTTCAACCGGCAATCATTCTCACCTCTCCGAAACAGAGAAATTTTGTTTGTGTTTTTATTATTTTTATTTGATGCACTATAAAATTACCGGTTCCTTATTTTTTGCCAATGCTAACATTTTTTACATTCGAGTCTATAGGATTAACTAGATCCTTGTTGGATGCACTAATATAATTTGAAACTCCTCCTGTTGGTCAAATGCTGACATATGTTCGAATCTGCTAGGGGATTAAATAGATCTTTGACATGCTGCCCTTAAAGGATATTTTGTGTATTCTACCTAACTACTCTTGAAAGTCAGAAACCAGGGAGAAGATAACATGTTGACCAGGAGGGTTCAAGTAAAGCCAGCAGAGCACTGCACGTAGAGTCCATGAATATCATGGTGCATTGCATCTGGAAACTACTAGTACAATAATTAAGATGATGCATTGTTGGCAGAAAATAATGCAGATGCTGCAGTAACCAGAAATAATCGACAGGTAATTTGCTAAAGGTATTCATATAAAATCTCATATTGAAATGCAAGGTTGTAAAATCACTAATTCAAATGGAGTTCATAGAATATAAACAAAATTTAAACAATTTTAGAAAGCACACCCAATTCATATCAAATATCAATTTTGATCTATTTGCCAGCGTGGAAACCAGAACCGGTTACTCCCCCAATTTTATAAAGTACCTTTCTCCAGAAAATAATACTAGTAATGAGAAATCTCAGTTTCAGGAGGGACCAGCACAGCTCATGTTTTTGTAACATTGAGATTAGAGAAACGATGAATTCTGGTGCCAGAATTCTGCACAGCTAAGCTGCCTTGGGATCTCCAGACAAAGAACTTGCTTTGTTTTTCAAGGCCAAGAAAACTTTCTTTGACCTCCCTGATTGTGCCCAAAAACATTTCCTTGGTTTCCGTGCATCGCTTCGGTATCAAGTTTGCATTGCACAAAGAAAAGCAAAAAAAAATCCTATGGCTATCTGGTTTGGCAAGCTGAATCATCTCTGATCTCAGTCATTTTGCACCACATATGTTTCATTTGCATAGAGAAAACAAAGAGAGGAGAAACTAAAGGAAAGTAGAGGGAAGTGGACAACCAAATGAATTACCTTTAGTCGGACTCGTAGGCGATCCGTTCTTGAGCTTAGGCACGCTCTTCGATCGCTTCAGTTTCCAATCCATGCCGGTCTGAGTTCAAGTTCTGGGAGAAGAATCTGAACTCAGGGTTCCTGTGTTTCCCCTTATGAACGAACAGCCATTTAGCTATGATCCTATAGACGATCACAAAAGGGTTTATGCTGTAACAACAGACATGCCTTTTGGGTTGTAGAAGCCTCCCCTCAACTGATGAAATTTCTCTTGCAGTTCCTTAGTCTGTTGAAGCATTGGTGCATCTGATTTTACCAAGATTGTAAGGCGCCACAAAGTGCCAGCTTTTCTTGTTCCAGTGCTGATTTTATTCCTAGAAGCTGCCAAGAGCAAAGTGTCATTTCTTCCAATGCAATTGGCTTGTCTTTTCCTAAAGCTTGGAGCTTCTACGGTGTTCCATTTTCCGACATAATGTCGCTGTAAGATGGTAATTCAATAAAAATATGTTATGCAAAATTTGTTATTTCGCAATCATGCAAGAACAATGATGGAGACAGGATGGTGCACAAAACTGTTCCACACTGTCGCAGGCCTAGATTTGAACTTCTCAAACATCAAAAGCTCAATGAAGACTATTGGCTACTACCTCCATCCCAAATTATAAGACGTTTTGTTAGGCCATTTTAGCCTACCAAAACATCTCATAATTTGGAACAGAGGAAGTAGTTCCCTGCTACCATGTCAGAAATTCTTTTGTTAGATTGCTTCGTGTATCACTCAGAGGCAGCTGTTGCTCCCTGCTCCTGTTATTTGTTTTGTTGGGTCATGTGAGCCAATTGCTCCTTGTGATGCCTTTCTGTGGCTGCTATTTCCTTCTATAAAGCAAAGATGCACATACTTACGAGAATTCGACGAAAAGAGACGACACTACAAAAGGAACACATTTTAAGTTGTGCGACCAAACACATGGAATATTTTCAGGACAAATGCTTGATATTTCTTTAGATGTGCAATTTTCAGTCTGTTCCTCAAACATGTATATTTTTCAAGTACCAGCTCAAGGCTATCTGATGTAGGGGTGTTCAACGGGCACAGCGAACAGAGATATAATTATTTCAAAAAGATATCAGGAAAGAGCTATTTCCTAACCAAATGAGGTCTGCCAGCCATTTAATGAGAAAGGTGGTCTTCATTTCCTAACCAAGTTTGGAAGCTTTTGAAGCAACACAGCTACAGTCACTGGATTTGGAACAAACCATCCACACTGTGCATGAATACCCCTACTTTCAAGTGTTGCTCCAACCAGTGATACGATACTGTTAATACCAATATATTACGAACTGTATCACTGGTATCCATGTTTGATATTGGAAACGTAAGGCAACTGGGACTGAATATTACAATGCTGCATCAAGCAGCGTCATTGGCCTTAGGGAATTGGAAGTGTTGAATTGTTCTGCACTCCTCAAGGAAACACACCTAAAAAAACGAGCAACCAGTATCCGGTGCTGAGTGTAATACTATATTCGATTGTAAAGTGCAGCAGTAGTATGAATTATGAAGTTACATAGGACTTTGCTTTGGAAGTGCAGACCGATGCAAGATCCCTCATGGTAATGATGGAATCACTGAATATTCCTCTCTCCTTTCGTGAACTATAACTACTTTAAATCATTTTCTAACTTGGGGTAAGGAAAAGCCAGAAGTAATGCTGGAATAAATATGGATTTTTTTTGTTTGGTTTATTTTACTGCTTGCTGTATGATTTGGTTCAAAAAATATTAGCTAGGTTTATTTCGATAAAGAATAGTGCAAAACAGCATATCAAACACAAGAAAAGAATGAAAAAAAGAAAGCGAGAAAAAAAAAGAGCTATGGATTGTCAGTCCTAGAAATTTTGGTAACTCAAACGTGACTTTTGAAAACATTTGAAGATAAAATAGCATATGCTAACTGAATAAAATATCGTTTTTTTACTTTGATGTTAATAGATTTTTAATATGTTAGTACGTACTTTCTAGTCTTCTTACATCAATTTATTTAAGAGTGGTTTTATTTCACAGATGAACTCAAAGTTGTTGTATTTATACTGTATATAAAGGAAGCTATTTTTGTTCTCATTTTTAAAAGAAGTCTCATCTTTAAAATATCATTTTATTTCACAGATTTTGCGGGTCTCGAAGATCAATCGGCAACTGGACAGAAACAAGGGGCTGTTCTTGGACAGTCCCCCGGACCATGTTGGCACTAGATAAATAGAAGCTTCTCTTAATTTGCTTCCCGACATACGAGGAAGGCTCATCAGGTAAGATACGATGATGCTAAACAGGTATAGGAACATGACAGTTTCTGATTTCTGAAGAAATTTCACTTCAACCTGCATACGACGTGCAATGGGTTTCACTTCAGGTTGAAGTGAAATATTTGTAGGCTCTCTTCACCTTATGGTTTGTGAAAAAAAGGGTTTGCATTTTCCTCACCTGTTGCTGAATACAGTGTGCCCAACTGACCAAGGCTGGACTGTTCCTCTTTTTTCTTTTCCCTTTATTTCTTAGGAAAACAGGTTAGCTTGCAAAAACGTCTTATATTATGGGACGGAGGGAGTAGTATTTATTGCCAAAGAGTGCCCTGTTAATTTATCTCCAAAAGAAAACGAAACTAATAAACCTGCAATGTTCTATTGGAAAAAATAAATGCACAACATCCTGAATAAACCTGAAATATTCCGCAGATCTATAATAGTATTGGCAGCCTGGCATTATTCATCCTAGGGAATTCTGGACCATATTATAAGGCAAAGCTTGGCAAACCAGGATGTGCCATTTGGGATCAATTCATACAACATCAAGGCAGGATCGGTGACGGGTATGAGGGGGGAGGGGAGGCAGACTCTTAAGCAACTGTTTATAAGAACATCTCCAATAGATGTAAAATTTGCTGCCCTAAAACGATTATAGGGCAGGAGGGAGGTTTTTGGGCACCATGGCTGTTGTTGCTTTAATGGATGATGTAGAATTGGTGTCCAAAATTTTTGGCTTTCCTCTTTTTTACTCCACAATTGCATACATATTGAAACACAACATGACATGTCGTTGTATCTTACGATCAGGCCTGGAGCAAAGGATTTGACCTGGCCAACGTGGCTAGTCGGACTGACGACAAAGGTGATGCCGACGAAGGCGAACATTTGTCCCGGTGTGAAGATTGCGCCGGAGCCGATCTAAGCGTTGATTCGAATTTCCATCAAACCACGACGATCACCTAGCAGGACCTGCATGGGCCATCACTGTCAGAGCTAAATCTGGCAAATCCCTTGGTAGGGGCTCTAAGTAGGTGTCTTGGGACGATGGTAATAAGGGCACATATTTTCCTAAGGTTCAGATTCTCCAAGGAGATACTCCCTCTGTTTCTTCTTAGTTTGCATATAAGATTTGGTCAAAATCAAACTTTATAAAGTTTGACCAACTTTATAAAAAAATTTAGGAAAACACTTCAGTCCCGCCGGCTGATTCACTCGGGGAATCGGCCTTGCTCGCTGCCGTTCGATCAAATGTGATCAGATTGTCAGAGCACCGTTTTTTTTTTTGCAAGAAAGTCAGAGCATCGCTTCGCTCAATCTAGTTCTCCAATCGGTCATGGCGTACGTATTCTCTCCCCCAAAATTTCGATGTGGCGTTGAAAGCTTCCTCTCTATTGCACGAAAGTTTTACAGTTTTTCAGTAACATCAGTCATGTTGCAAAGCTTTCTACGGTTACGTTATATGAAGGTGAAGTCTGCCCCCACAAAAAATATCAACATCTACAATACAAAAGTTATATGTTATGAAAATTAATTTTATCATCTATCTAATAATATTGATTTCATAGTATAAATATTGATATCTTTTCCTACAAAGCTAGTCAAACTTTACAAAGTTTGACTTTTGATCAAATCTTATATGCAAACTGAAAAGAAATTGAGGGAGTAAAACACTATATGTCCCGCTTTTGCTTTATTGTGTTGGAGGGAGGTGAACGACACTCACCCCGAGTCGGGCGTATGCGAGTGACGCAGCCCCGTAGGGGCGAACGACGCTGACAACCTGGCCCAGGCTCACCTGTCATGGGCGGCTTAGCGCGCAATATGGCGCCCACTAACACGACGATAACCCCACAGGAAGGTGGGCCCGGGCACGCCCACAACCCACCCGAAGGAATAGAAATAGGTCACCGAGTTGTGGATCCCCGAGGAAAACCGGCCGAGGGCGGGGCAGCCACGGAGATGGCACGAAGCGTGCCTAGGAGACATCGGCGCCACGCGCGTGTGAAACGGACAATGCGGATGTCACTCTAGCGCGGCAAAGCCCCAAGAAGGCGGGTACTCACCATCCTTTATAGAAGTAAATGAGATTTGATTGGATGAAACATGAATTAGAGTAATTATATGAGAATTAAAATTCAAAATAGCGATGATTTATTTGTTTGATCATTATTGTATAGTTGCAAAATATTTATTTGATTCAAACACAAGCAGCATCCACATATGACAGGTGCTCATAATCCGTTGCACTTAGTAGACCAACAAAAAGAATGACAAGATAAAAGAAACACGGAAAACAATATCACAAACATCCACGTAGCGCCTTTGTAACACAAGGTGCAACACATTTTTATTTTGAACGACCACGTGCAACACTTACGCAATGTTGCCAGAGGTCACCGACGCATGCACGTTGAATCGGCCGAGTGGGCAGTGGCTCATGGGTTGACGTAGATGTCGAGCTCCAGCAGGTCGGGGCGGACGGTCTTCCACAGCACGTAGCCCTTCGCCATCCGGAACTGCCCCGTGCCGCCGACCACGGCCAGCTCGCGCACCGCCACGCCGGTGTCGTCGCGGCCCATCACCGTCACCGAGCTCCCCGCGTAGGCCCCCGACGTGAGCACCACGTTCATGGTCACCATCAGCTCGAACCCGCCCTTGGAGGAGGCGACGACGTACTGCCCCTGCGCGCGCCCCACGGCGGCCGACGACGCCGACGTGCCCTCCGTCAGCACGTCGTCCATCACCACCGTGTTGCCGAAGTTGCCCCGCGGGCCGCGCACCACCATCATCGCGCTGTCGCCCATCACGTCGTGCATGTACACGTGCAGGTGCGCCGACGCCCCGGCCGCCGGCCGCGGCGCCGCCACCGCCAGGATGACGGCGACGGCTGCGGCGAGCGCGACGGACGTGGGGTTGAGCTTGAAGCAAGCCATGACCGGGATGAGTAGTGGAAGACAACAGGGCTTGCTAGTCCGTATCACTGCTGATGCAGCACGTTCGGGTTTGTTGTTTATATACAAAAACAGTAGGATTGCATCTGTGGTTCTGGAGATTTGCGGGTCCATGGTCCCTTGGTTGGTCCTTGATAATGGACATGAGGCGTATTATTTGTCGATCCAATTGCGCTGTGCACGTCAGGTTTTAATTGTCGCATTCGATTATTTACGCTTAAATGTAGAACAAAAAATTGGTTGGTGCCTCTCAAGAAACAACGGAGAAAGTTTGTAGGAGTACGTGCATTGCATGGACGAAAGAGCGGTTGATGCGTCGGTGCCCATGCATTGCTGGCCGTAGATCAGAATGCAGTTGGGTGAGCTGTCTTGTCAGTATTGTCTCTCTTGATGGACTAGATCGAGATCTACGAACAGCCATACATCATTTACATGTTAATCTCCAACAAAATGGGTACATATATGATGTGATTGTAACTTGTAAGATGTTCATGGCATCCAAATGCGAGTACAGTTGCTAATCTGTTCAGTAATTTGTCTGGTGATCCGCGCCTTCTTGTCATTTGCCTTCTTTACATGCTATTGTGAGGATCCAGTGAACAGACGCATGTGCACAAGGCACGTCAGTGACAGTGAGGTGTCGTGCCAGGGCCCCGGATCTTTAATTCCTGTTGTTTTTTTCTGGATCGATACAGAGAGCAAGACTAGCGAAAGAGATGCCGCAGAAAAAATATACTCCTGTGGTTCATTCTAAACATGTCCATACGACAAAATTGTGGCGATGGACTACCGTAAAGAGGATTTTAGGATCTTCTGATGTACTCCCTCTGTCTGAAAAAGTTTGTTCCTTAAATAGATATATCTAGCACCAAGTTAGTGTTAGATACATCCATTTGAGAGACAAGATTAAGACAAGTTTTTTTGACGGAGGGAGTAACTCTTTGGCTCGTCACAGCTATTCGCTACTCGAGGACTACATTTCTGTCCACTCCCCCTATCTTGTTTTCGTCACAGACGTACATGCGTCCAATAAGCGTTGGAGGACAACAGTTGGGTCCTGGACGTGGAGGGTGATCTAACTTTCAAAGCCCATATGCAGTTCCAAAACCTATGCCATGTCATTGCCCCCCCTCCCTCCCCGCCGGATACGAACTCCCCAGACATCTTCGCATGGCTGGCCGACGCTTCTGACGGCTCGATCTGTGTATAACAGGTTGTGTCAAGGATTGAGAGGGTACCCTTTGTAGCGTGCGTATGGAGGAGCTGGGAACCGTTGAAATGCAAAATTCACGTCTGGCTGACAGTTCAACATCGGATATGGACGTTGGATCGACGTGCTAGACATGGTTACAAGACAAACCATCAGCATGCTTTACGTGTTTGCAAGAGTAGGACAATGTGAAGCAGATACACATACAATGTATATATGCCAGACAGATTTGGCACAAGTGCCTCGACGGTCTGAACTTGGAGGTGCTTCACCCGCAAGTACAAGCTAGAAGAAGCTTCACGGGTGGGGGAAAGAGAGGTTTTGACATGTTTGTTATTGTGGTGGCTTGGTCGCTTTGGAAACAAAGGAATGCTTGGGTGTTCAATTGGACAAACCAACAAAAAACCGTGGACGAGCTACACACCCACATCATGAACGAGATCAAAAAATGGAAGGAGACTGGACTCAGTGTTCGAGCTCAAGACAAGACCGTTCTGTGAGAGAGTAGGCTTAGGATTAGGTGTTGGTGTAGGCGTTGTAGCTCACTTGTGTTGTTGTTCGCATTGCACACAAGTTCTTGTAGATAACTTTATATCTTCTATAAAAATATGGCACGCCATTGGCGTACTTTCAAAAAAGGAATTACTAAGTGTTGGGGAACGCAGTAATTTTAAAAAAATTCCTACGCACACGCAAGATCATGGTGATGCGTAGCAACGAGAGGGAGAGTGTCGTCCACGTACCCTCGTAGACCGTAAGCGGAAGCTTTATGACAATGCGGTTGATGTAGGCATACGTCTTCATGATCCGACCGACCCAAGTACCGAACGTACGGCACCTCCGAGTTCAGCACACGTTCAGCTCGGTGACGTCCCACGAACTCCGATCCAGCAGAGCTTCGAGGGAGAGTTCTGTCAGCACGACGGTGTGATGACAGTGATGATGATGCTACCGACACAGGTCTTCGCCTAAGCACCACTACGATATGACCGAGGTGGATTATGGTGGAGGGAGGCACCGCACACGGCTAAAAGATCAATGATCAACTTGTGTGTCTATTGGGTACCCCCTGCCCACGTATATAAAGGAGGGGGGAGGAGGAGGCCGGCCCTAGAGGGGGCGCGCCAAGTGTGGGGAGTCCTACTAGGACTCCCAAGTCCTAGTAGGATTCCCCTTTTCCTTTCCGGAGTAGGAGAGACGAAAGAGGGAACGAGAGAGGGAGTAGGAAAGGGCAAGGGGGGGGGGGCGCCGCCCCCTTTCCCCTAGTCCAATTCGGACCCATGGGGGCGCGCGCCTCCTTCCCTTTGGCCTGCCTCCTCTATTCCCGTATGGCCCAATAAGGCCCAATACTTCTCCCGGCGAATTCCTGTAACTCTCCGGTACTCCGAAAAATACCCGAATCACTCGGAACCTTTCCGATGTCTGAATGTAGCCTTCCAATATATTGATCTTTACGTCTCGACCATTTCGAGACCCCTCGCCATTTCCGCAATCTCATCCGGGACTCCGAACAAACTTCGGTCATCAAATCACATAACTCATAATACAAATCGTCACAGAACATTAAGCGTGCGGACCCTACGGGTTCGAGAACTATGTAGACATGACCGAGACACATCTCTGGTCAATAATCAATAGCGGAACCTGGATGCTCATATTGGCTCCTACATATTCTACGAAGATCTTTATTGGTCAAACCGCATAACAACATACGTTGTTCCCTTTATCATCGGTATGTTACTTGCCCGAGATTCGATCGTCGGTATCTCAATACCTAGTTCAATCTCGTTACCGGCAAGTCTCTTTACTCGTTCCGTAATGCAACATCCCATAACTAACTCATTAGTCACATTCCTTGCAAGGCTTATAGTGATGTGCATTACCGAGAGGGCCCAGAGATACCTCTCCGATACACGGAGTGACAAATCCTAATCTCGATCTATGCCAACTCAACAAACACCATCGGAGACAACTATAGAGCACCTTTATAATCACCCAGTTACGTTGTGACGTTTGGTAGCACACAAAGTGTTCCTCCGGTATTCGGGAGTTGCATAATCTCATAGTCATAGGAACATGTATAAGTCATGAAGAAAGCAATAGCAACAAAACTAAACGATCATCGTGCTAAGCTAATGGATGGGTCAAGTCAATCACATCATTCTCTAATGATGTGATCCCGTTAATCAAATGACAACTCGTGTCTATGGTTAGGAAACTTAACCATCTTTGATTCAACAAGCTAGTCAAGTAGAGGCATACTAGTGACACTCTGTTTGTCTATGTATTCACACATGTACTAAGTTTCCGGTTAATACAATTCTAGCATGAATAATAAACATTTATCATGATATAAGGAAATATAAATAACTACTTTGTTATTGCCTCTAGGGCATATTTCCTTCACTAAGCAATATTGACCAAAGTCCATGGAGATAAACTAATAGCCGCCAACTACACCTCTTCCCCCCATCCCCTTCCGTCGCCGCCTCTGGGCAAAGCTCTGATAGTGGCGGGAATCTCCTCCCCTTCGCTCAGTCTATGGAGGCTGGCACGGGATGACCTAGCTACACGAAGGCGTCATGGGTTGTAGAGCGGCAACAGGCATGGGTGGCAGCGACATTCGCTCCAGGGCAGGAGGCATGGGGTGAGTGCTTGTTGTGCGGCGACTGTGCGTGGGTGATCAGTGGGAGCTTGTGGCGTCTGGTGGATGTCGATTTGGGGACCTGGCCATGGCGGGTGGAGCAAGGTGATGGTGGTGACCCTGCGTGGTTGCCGCACGAGTCGCGGACCAGAGGGCTCGGTCTGGTGCTTGCTCGACGGTTTCCATCAGTAGTCAGTGATTGTGTCCCCTCAATACACCGGGTCTGCTTGGAGAGGCGGTTGCGAGCGCTTTCTATGGTGGAGGCATTGGGTCCACACCTATTGGCTGATGCCAGGCTAGGAATGGAAGCAGTGACTTTCTGCTCCTACTGTGGTTGGCGCGTTGTGATGCAGAGGGATAGCTGTGGCTCGAACCATGAATGTCAGTCAGCATGGGTGGCTGTATGGCGATCTCCATGGCAGCGGCGGTGGGTATCCCTCTTGATCGTCTGGGCAAAAAGAGGTGTTGCTCCAGGAGGCTCTGCCTCTCTTTCTGTCGTTGGTAGCGGTGGCATCCAAATTCGGAGCCTGAGGCTTGTGCTCATCGCAATTATCATAGATACCTCATGGTGGCTGCTACCTCCTAAGCACTGCATTGGTTTTCCCTTGAAGAGGAAAGGGTGATGTAGTAAAGTAGCATAAGTATTTCCCTCAGTTTTCGAGAACCAAGGTATCAATCCAGTAGGAGATCACACTCGAGTCCAATGCACCTACACAAACAAATAAGAACCTTGCAACCAGCGCGATAAAGGGGTTGTCAATCCCTTCACAGTCACTTACGAGAGTGAGATCTGATAGATATGATAAGATAATATTTTTGGTATTTTTATGATAAAGAGAAATAAAGACGCAAAGTAAAATAAATGGCAATAGAAATAGCTAAGTGTTGGAAGATTAATATGATGGAAGATAGACCCGGGGGCCATAGGTTTCACTAGTGGCTTCTCTCAAGAGCATAACTATTACGGTGGGTAAATGAATTAGTGTCGAGCAATTGATAGAATTGAGCATAGTTATGAGAATATCTAGGTATGTCATGTATATAGGCATCACGTCCGCGACAAGTAGACCGAAACGATTCTGCATCTACTACTATTACTCCACAGTCCACACATCGACCGCTATCCAGCATGCATCTAGAGTATTAAGTTCATAAGAACAGAGTAATGCTTTAAGTAAGATGACATGATGTAGAGGGATAAACTCATGCAATATGATAAGTAAGATGACATGATGTAGAGGGATAAACTCATGCAATATGATATAAACCCCATATTTTTATCCTCGATGGCAACAATACAATACGTAACTTGCTGCCCCTACTGCCACTGGGAAAGGACACCGCAAGATTGAACCCAAAGCTAAGCACTTCTCCCATTGCAAGAAAGATCAATCTAGTAGGCCAAACCAAACTGATAATTCGAAGAGACTTGCAAAGATAAACCAATCATACATAAAAGAATTCAGAGAAGAATCAAATATTGTTCCTAGATAAACTTGATCATAAACCCACAATTCATCGGATCTGACAAACACACCGCAAAACAAGATTACATCGAATAGATCTCCAAGAAAATCGAGGAGAACTTTGTATTGAGATCCAAAGAGAGAGAAGAAGCCATCTAGCTACTAGCTATGGACCCGAAGGTCTGAAGTAAACTACTCACACATCACCGGAGAGGCCATGGAGTTGATGTAGAGGCCCTCCATGATCAATGCCCCCTCCGGCGGAGCTCCGGAAAAGGCCCCAAGATGGGATCTCTCGGGTACAGAAGGATGCGGTGGTGGAATTAGGTTTTCGTGGTGCTCCTGGATGTTTGCGGGGTACGTGGACTTATATAGGAGGAAGAAGTAGGTTAGTGGAGCAACGAGGGGCCCACGAGGGTGGAGGGCGCGCCCCCTGCCTCGTGGCCTCCTCAATTGTTTCTTGACGCCCACTCCAAGTCTCCTGGATCACGTTTGTTGAGAAAATCACGTTCCCGAAGGTTTCATTCCGTTTGGACTTCGTTTGATATTCTTTTTTTGCGAAACACTGAAATAGGCAAAAAAACAGCAATTTGGGTTGGGCCTCCGGTTAATAGGTTAGTCCCAAAAATGATATAAAAGTGTAAAATAAAGCCCATTAACATCCAAAACAGATAATATAATAGCATGGAGCAATCAAAAATTATAGATATGTTGGATACGTATCAAGCATCCCCAAGCTTAATTCCTGCTCGTCCTCGAGTAGGTAAATGATAAAAAAGAATTTTTGATGTGGAATGCTTTCTAACATATTTATCAATGTAATTTTTCTTTATTGTGGCATGAATGTTCAGATCCAAAAGATTCAAGATAAAAGTTTAATATTGACATAAAAATAATAATACTTCAAGTATACTAACTAAGCAATCATTTCTTCTCAAAATAACATGGCCAAAGAAATTTATCCCTACAAAATCATATAATCTGGCTATGCTCTATCTTCACCACACAAAATATTTAAATCATGCACAACCCCGATGACAAGCCAAGCAATTGTTTCATACTTTTGATGTTCTGAAACTCTTTCAATCTTCACGCAATATATGAGCGTGAGCCATGGCCATAGCACTATATGTGGAATAGAATGGTGGTTGTGGAGAAGACAAAAAAGGAGAAGATAGTCTCACATCAACTAGGCGTATCAACGGGCTATGGAGATGCCCATCAATAGATATCAATGTGAGTGAGTAGGTATTGCCATGCAACGGATGCACTAGAGTTATAAGTATATGAAAGCTCAACAAAAGAAACTAAGTGGGTGTGCATCCAACTCGCTTGCTCATGAAGACCTAGGGCATTTTGAGGAAGCCCGTCATTGGAATATACAAGCCAAGTTCTATAATGAAAAATTCCCACTAGTATATGAAAGTGATATCATAAGAGACTCTCTATCATGAAGATCATGGTGCTACTTTGAAGCACAAGTGTGCAAAAAGGATAGTAGTATTGTCCCTTCTCTCTTTTTCTCTCATTTTTTAGGCCTTCTCCTTTTTTATGGCCTTTCTCTTTTCTTTTTTTCGTCCGGAGTCTCATCCCGACTTGTGGGGGAATCATAGTCTCCATCATCCTTTCCTCACTGGGACAATGCTCTAATAATGATGATCATCACACTTTAATTTACTTACAACTCAAGAATTGCAACTCAATACTTAGAACAAAATATGACTCTATGTGAATGCCCAGCGGTCTACTGGGATGTGCAATGATGCATGAGTGACATGTATGAAGAATTATGAACGATGGCTTTGCCACAAATACGATGTCAACTACATGATCATGCAAGCAATATGACAATGATGAAGCGTGTCATAATAACAAAATGGTGGAAAGTTGCATGGCAATATATCTCGGAATGGCTATGGAAATGCCATAATAGGTAGGTATGGTGGCTGTTTTGAGGAAGGTATATGGTGGGTTTATGGTACCGGCGAAAGTTGTGCTATACTAGAGAGGCTAGCAATAGTGGAAGGATGAGAGTGCATATAATCCATGGACTCAACATTAGTCATAAAGAAATCACATACTTATTGCAAAAATCTAATAGTTATCGAAACAAAGTATTACGGGCATGCTCCTAGGGGGATAGATTGGTAGGAAAATACCATCGCTCATCCCCGACCGCCACTCATAAGGAAGACAATCAATAAATAAATCATGCTCCAACTTCATCACATAACGGTTCACCATACGTGCATACTACAGGAATCACAAACTTCAACACAATTATTTCTCAAATTCATAACCACTCAACTAACATGACTCTATTATCACCATCTTCATATCTCAAAACAATTATCAAGCATCAAACTTCTCATAGTATTCAACGCACTTCTATAAAAGTTTTTATATTATTCCTAAAAGAAAATTTCCATGTTGTTCTAAAGGAATCTCAAAATAATATAAGTGAAGCATGAGAGATCAACTATTTCTATAAAATAAAACCACCTCCGTGCTCTAAAAGATATATGTGAAGCACTAGAGCAAAAACTATATAGCTCAAAAGATATAAGTGAAGCACATAGAGTTTTCTAATAAATTTCAAATCATGTGAGTCTCTCTCAAAAGGTGTGTACATCAAGGATGATTGTGGTAAACTAAAAATCAAAGACTCAAATCATACAAGACGCTCCAAGCAAAACACATATCATGTGGTGAATAAAAATATAGCTCCAAGTAAAGTTATCGATGGACGAAGACGAAAGAGGGGATGCCTTCCAGGGCATCCCCAAGCTTAGGCTTTATGTGTACTTGAATTTTACCTTGGGGTGCCATGGGCATCCCCAAGCTTAGTCTCTTGCCACTCCTTGTTCCATAATCCATCAAATCTTTAACCAAAACTTGAAAACTTCACAACACAAAACTCAAAATAGAAAATCTCGTGAGCTCCGTTAGCGAAAGAAAACAAAAAACCACTTCAAGGTACTGTAATGAACTCATTCCTGATTTATATTGGTGTTAAACCTACTGTATTCCAACTTATCTATGGTTTATAAACTCTTTTACTAGCCATGGATTCATCAAAATAAGCAAATAACACACGAAAAACAGAATCTGTCAAAAACAGAACAGTCTGTAGTAATCTATAGGTTTTGACCACTTCTAGAACCCCAAAAATTCTAAAATAAATTGCTGGACGTGAGGAATTTATCTATTAATCATCTTAAAATATAATTAACTACATATCACCTTCAAAATAAAAATGGCAGCAATTCTTGTGAGCGCTAAAGTTTCTGTTTTTTACAGCAAGATCAAAAAGACTTTCCCCAAGTCCTCCCAACGGTTCTACTTGGCACAAACACTAATTAAACACAAAAAACACAACCAAAACAGAGGCTAGATAAATTATTTATTACTAAATTGCAGCAAAAATCAAGGAATAAAAATAAAATTGGGTTGCCTCCCAACAAGCGCCATCGTTTAACGCCCCTAGCTAGGCATAAAAGCAAGGATATATCTAGGTATTGCCATCTTTGGTAGGCAATCCATAAGTGGCTCTCATAATATATTCATATGGTAATTTAATTTTCTTTCTAGGGAAGTGTTCCATGCCTTTCCTTAACGGAAATTGGAATATAATATTCCCTTCCTTCATATCAATAATTGCACCAATCGTTCTAAGGAAAGGTCTACCAAGAATAATAGGACATGAAGGATTGCAATCTATGTCGAGAACAATGAAATCTACGGACACATAGTTCCTATTTCCAACAATAAGAACATCATTAATTCTTCCCATAGGTTTCTTAATAGTGGAATCCGCAAGGTGCAAGTTTAAAGAACAATCATCAAATTCACGGAATCCTAGCAAATCACATAAAGTTTTCGGAATCGTGGAAACACTAGCACCCAAATCACACAAAGCATAACACTCATGATCTTTAATTTTAATTTTTATTGTAGGTTCCCACTCATCATAAAGTTTTCTAGGGATAGAAACTTCCAACTCAAGTTTTTCTTCATAAGATTGCATCAAAGCATCAATGATATGTTTAGTAAAATCTTTATTTTGACTATAAGCATGAGGAGAATTTAGCATGGATTGCAACAAGGAAATACAATCTATCAAAGAGCAATTATCATAATTAAATTCCTTGAAATCCAAAATAGTGGGTTCATTGATATCTAAAGTTTTGACCTCTTCAATCCCACTTTTATCAATTTTTGCATCAAGATCTAAAAACTCCGAATTTTTGGAACGCCTTCTAGGTAAAGGTGGCTCATCTTCAATCCCATCATTATCAAGATTCATATTGCAAAACAAAGATTTAATAGGAGACATATCAATAACTTTTAGATCTTCATCTTTATTTTCATAAAAAAATCCGGCTTAGCGGCCATCGTATTAACTAAGGTGGCCTGCTTATCCGAAACTTCAGCAATTAATTCTTCGAGATGAGCAATCTGAGATTTCAAACCATAAAATTGTTTAGATATATCATCGAGCTCTTTATTCATATAACCCATAAAGCTTTTTTGTTCCTTAAGCTCGTTCCTAAAGAAATTATTATGCTCAAATTGTAAAGTCATAAAACTCCTCACGTTGCTTTCGATCTCTTCTAACCTTTTAAGGTGAAGATCACCAAATCTAGGTAGAGACATCGTGACAAGCAAGCAATCCAACACACGAGCAAACAAGAAGCAAGCGAAAAAGAGGCGAATGGAAAAAATAGAGGGCGAATAAAACGGCAAGGGCGAAGTGGGGGAGAGGAAAACGAGAGGCAAATGGCAAATAATGTAATGCGAGGGATAAGAGTTTGTGATGGGTACTTGGTATGTATTGACTTGTGCGTAGACTCCCCGGCAACGGCGTCAGAAATGGCTCATTGTCGGGAGTCAAATCTTGACTTGACTTGGCGAGAATCTCCCCGGCAACGGCGCCAGAAATCCTTCTTGCTACCTCTTGAGCACTGCGTTGGTTTTCCCTTGAAGAGGAAAGGGTGATGCAGTAAAGTAGCGTAAGTATTTCCCTTAGTTTTTGAGAACCAAGGTATCAATCCAGTAAGAGATCACGCTCGAGTCCCACGCACCTACACAAACAAATAAGAACCTCACAACCAACGCGATAAAGGGGTTGTCAATCCCTTCACGGTCACTTACGAGAGTGAGATCTGATAGATATGATAAGATAATATTTTTGGTATTTTTATGATAAAGAGAAATAAAGATGCAAAGTAAAATAAATGGCAGTAGAAATAGCTAAGTGTTGGAAGATTAATATGATGGAAGATAGACCCGGGGGCCATAGGTTTCACTAGTGGCTTCTCTCAAGAGGATAAGTATTATGGTGGGTAAACAAATTACTATCGAGCAATTGATAGAATTGAGCATAGTTATGATAATATCTAGGTATGATCATGTATATAGGCATCACGTCCGCGACAAGTAGACCGAAATGATTCTGCATCTACTGCTAATACTCCACACATCGACCGCTATCCAGCATGCATCTAGAGTATTAAGTTCAAAATAACAGAGTAATGCTTTAAGTAAGATGACATGATGTAGAGGGATAAACTCATGAAATATGATATAAACCCCATCTTTTTATCCTCGATGGCAACAATAAAATACGTGCCTTGCTGCCCCTGCTGTCAGTGGGAAAGGACACCGCAAGATTGAACCCAAAGCTAAGCACTTCTCCCATTGCAAGAAAGATCAATCTAGTAGGCCAGACCAAACTGATAATTCGAAGAGACTTGCAAAGATAAACCAATCATACATAAAAAAATTCAGAGAAGAATCAAATATTGTTCATAGATAAACTTGATCATAAACCCATGATACGTCTCCAACGTATCTATCCTTTTTGATTGCTCCATGCTATATTATCTACTGTTTTGGACATTATTGGGCTTTATTTTCCCCTTTTATATTATTTTTGGGACTAACCTATTAACCGGAGGCCCAGCCCAGGATTGCTGTTTTTTGCCTGTTTTAGGGTTTCAAAGAAAAGGAATATCAAACGGAGTCCAAACAGAATGAAACCTTCGGGAACGTGATTTTCTCAACGAACAAGACCCAGGAGACTTGGACCCTACGTCAAGACACAAAAGAGGAGGCCACGAGGTAGGGGGGCGCGCCTACCCCTCCAGGCGCGCCCTCCACCCTCGTGGGCCCCCTGTTGCTCCACCGACGTACTCCTTCCTCCTATATATACCTACATACCCCCAAACGATCATATACGGAGCCAAAAACCTAATTCCACCGCTGCAACTTTCTGTATCCACGAGATCCCATCTTGGGGCCTGTTCCGGAGCTCCGCCGGAGGGGGCATCGATCACGGAGGGCTTCTACATCAACACCATAGCCCCTCCGATGAAGTGTGAGTAGTTTACCTCAGACCTATGGGTCCATAGTTATTAGCTAGATGGCTTCTTCTCTCTTTTTGGATCTCAATACAATGTTCTCCCCCTCTCTTGTGGAGAACTATTCGATGTAATATTCTTTTTGCGGTGTGTTTGTTGAGACCGATGAATTGTGGGTTTATGATCAAGTCTATCTATGAACAATATTGGAATATTCTCTGAATTCTTTTATGTATGATTGGTTATCTTTGCAAGTCTCTTCGAATTATCAGTTTGGTTTGGCCTACTAGATTGATCTTTCTTGCAATGGGCGAAGTGCTTAGCTTTGGGTTCAATCTTGCGGTGTCCTTTCCCAGTGACAGTAGGGGCAGCAAGGCACGTATTGTATTGTTGACATCGAGGATAACAAGATGGGGTTTTCATCATATTGCATGAGTTTATCCCTCTACATCATGTCATCCTCCTTAAGGCATTACTCTGTTTTTAACTTAATACTCTAGATGCATGCTAGATAGTGGTCGATGAGTGGAGTAATAGTAGTAGATGCAGGCAGGAGTCGGTCTACTTGTCTCGGATGTGATGCCAATATACATGATCATACCTAGATATTCTCATAACTATGCTCAATTCTGTCAATTGCTCAACAGTAATTTGTTCACCCACCGTAGAATACTTATGCTCTCGAGAGAAGCCACTAGTGAAACCTATGGCCCCCGGGTCTATCTTTATCATATTAGTCTCCTACTACTTAGTTATTTCCTTTTCTTTTTTACTTTGCCTTTATTTTACTTTGCATCTTTATCACAAAAATACCAAAAATATTATCTTATCATATCTATCAGATCTCACTCTCGTAAGTGGCCGTGTAGGGATTGACAACCCTTATTCACGTTGGTTGCCAGGATTTATTTGTTTTGTGCATGTACGAGGGACTCACGCGTAGCCTCCTACTGGATTGATACCTTGGTTCTCAAAAACTGAGGGAAATACTTACGCTACTTTGCTGCATCATCCCTTCCTCTTCGGGGAAAACCAACGCAGTGCTCAAGAGGTAGCAAGAAGGATTTCTGGCGCCGTTGCTGGGGAGGTCTACGCAAAAGTCAACATACCAAGTACCCATCACATACCCTTATCTCCCGCATTACATTATTTGCCATTTGCCTCTCGTTTTCCTCTCCCCCACTTCACCCTTGTCGTTTTATTCGCCCTCTCTCTCTATCCTCCATCTCTTTCTCTATTTGCCTCTTTTTGCCCGCGTGTTTTTTGTTTGCTTGTGTGTTAGTTTGCTTGCTTGTCACGATGGCTCAAGATAATACTAAATTATGTGACTTCACCAATACCAACAACAATGATTTTATTAGCACTCCGATTGCTCCTCTTACCGATGCTGAATCTTGTGAAATTAATACTGCTTTGCTGAATCTTGTTATGAAAGATCCATTTTCCGGCCTTCCTAGTGAAGATTCCACTACCCATCTAAATAGCTTCGTTGATTTGTGTGATATGCAAAAGAAGAAAGATGTGGATAATGATATTGTTAAATTGAAGCTATTTCCTTTTTCACTTAGAGATCGTGCTAAAGCTTGGTTTTCGTCTTTGCCTAAAAATAGTATTGATTCATGGAATAAGTGCAAAGATGCTTTTATCTCTAAGTATTTTCCTCCCGCTAAGATCATCTCTCTTAGAAACGATATTATGAATTTTAAGCAACTTGATCATGAACATGTTGCACAAGCTTGGGAGAGAATGAAACTAATGATACGTAATTGCCCTACTCATGGTTTAAATTTGTGGATGATTATACAAAACTTTTAGGCCGGATTGAATTTTGCTTCTAGAAATCTTTTAGATTCGGCCGCGGGAGGCAATTTTATGGAAATCACTTTAAGAGAAGCTACTAAAATCCTAGATAAAATTATGGTTAATTATTCTCAATGGCATAATGAAAGATCTACTAATAAAAAGGTGCATGCGATAGAAGAAATTAATGTTTTGAGTGGAAAGATGGATGAACTTATGAAATTATTTGCTAATAAGAGTGTTTCTTCTGATCCTAATGATGTGCCCTTGTCTACTTTGATTGAGAATAATAATGAATCTATGGATGTGAATTTTGTTGGTAGGAACAATTTTGGTAACAACGTGTGTAGAGGAAATTTCAACCCTAGGCCTTATCCTAGTAATCCCTCTAACAATTATGGTAATTCCTACAACAATTCTTATGGAAATTATAATAAGATGCCCTCTGATTTTGAATCTAATATTAAAGAATTTATTTCTTCGCAAAAGAATTTTAATGCTATGATTGAAGAAAAATTGCTTAAGAT